>NC_081184.1:34888376-34964261 GCF_029867415.1 Vicia villosa | reverse complement strand
CCTATCCATTGATTCTATCTGATCTTAGGGGACAATTCAGATGCAAAGTGAGCTCTAATTGGTTGATGAGAAGATTCCTTGGGTGATTCATCAATTTGCCATAAATTCTCAAATGTAATCATTACATAATCACATGTTCTTGTTTTAGGAATCTTCTTCAATTATCATGGCATGGTGAAAATGAATGCATGGCATGTTTGCAGATGTATTATGGGTCATGTAGCATCTGTATTTGAGGTCATGTGCACAAAACTTCAAAGTTCCAAAATGATGCATGACCTATAATTTCACTTCATGAGGCCAACTTTGAACAAGCATAACTCTTAGCTCAAATTGAATTTTGAGAAGGTTGAACACAATTTGGAAAGCCCTAAACATCTACTTTAAATCATTAGTTTATGTCTTCTTCAGAATCCTTTGGGAAATTTGTGAAAAATGAGGCCAAAGTTGGAAGAAAACTAGGTTAAAACACTTAGAAAAATTTCTAAGTGTTTATGACCTAAACTTCAAAATTTCCAAAACTTCATAAATGGTTGATCTTTTGAAAAAGTTCCCTTGTAAGATGTTGTTTTATTTGGCAAGATCTACAACTTTCATGTTGGAAGTTTTTTGAGTTGTGTAGGTGAAATTTTGAGATCTCACCATGCCCTCAAAAACCCTAATTCCCGACTTTTCGCTCCTTGATGAATTTCTTTGAATTTCTTTGGCCAAATGACTTTGACATCCATATATTGATGATATTGATCTTTGAAAGTCATTTTTTGACCAAAAACCTTAAAAGTCAATGATGATCCTTCACAGTTGACTTTTTCCTGACAAAGTGAATTTTTGGGCTTTTGTGTAGAAATAAGATCTTCTCCCCAAATGGATGATATAAATGGTTTATATGGAGGTAGTAGAGATCCTTGAATCATGTTTTGAGTTTTGGATTCATGCCCTGATCAGAAGTCAACTATCTTGGTGAATTAGGTCAAAACCCTAATTTGTCGACCATGTGAAAATAATGACTGTAGACTTTGAATTGAAGTGTGATGTCCAGTAGATCTTGTAATATGAGTTATTTGAAGATGATTGATGTCTTTGAATGATCCTCTGAGGTTTTTTAGGGTTTCCCAAATGTGATCCCTGATTTCAGTCCTTGATAGGCTCAAAACCCTAGTCTGGTGACCTGAGTAAACCTGTACTCATATGACTGGATGTCTAATCAATCATAGATGAGAAAAGTGAAGTTTTTGAGCCCCATGATTGTATTAGAGACTAGTCTTTGTATTGATTGATCCTTTGCCTGAGCTTTCTTGTCTTTGAGCATCCTCGATTAGGTACCAGATGGAGAAATGACTGCTCTGGGTACTTGTCTTGACCTGATGAAAAATCCTGAAGATATGTCATCTCAGGGGGGTCAAAAATTAGGGTATAACAATCATCATCATCTCAGATCTGACGCATCTAAAGGCTGGAGCTGCATACCATGGGCACTCAACTCACTCACATGTGATCAAAACCAGGTTTCCTCTATGTTTTTTTTGTTATTTTATTTAAATTACTTAGATTAAAAGTTAATTAACATTAACTAATATAATTAATTTATTTAATTAAGGGTAGAAATAAAATTAGGAGTAGGATTATAATTAATTAGGATTATCTGATTATCTCGATCATTTCGATTAATTTATTTAATTAGTTTTAATTATTATAATCACAAAAACCCTATAAACATCATAAAAAACCTAGAAAGGTTTATTCGTCCATTAGGGTTCGCCCAATCCCATTGGCCACTTGGTCGAAGTTTTAGGATTTAATTTGTTACTCGTTCCGACTAAACCTATTGGTCGCAATGATTAACAATCGATTAATTTAATTAATCAAATCCAATAATAAAAACATCAATTCTAACTTCCCCTTTAACGGATAAATGGCGGATGAATATCTATTTCATCCCGCCTTCGAATTAGTCGACTCTCTATGTCGTACTGATCAAATATCTGAATAAAGCAATAAAATAATTTAATTAACCATCAATTAATTCTCTCCTAGACCCGACTAAATCTATTAGTCGCTTTAGACGAGAGATAAAGAATACCTAAAATTCAAAACACATTTTAATTTGCTGCCCGCGACGATCAATCTATCGATCTGAGTAACCAGCAATGCCCTTTAATCTGTTAGCTATACTGATCAAATCTATTGATCACCACATCTAACAGTGCCATATCAAATCAGGGTTGTACGTCCAAACACTTAAAACACATCAAACCACAAACCACAGATTTTCATCTCTTCGATACTGCGAAACTACGAAGGTAACTCAAAATACCTTTTCAAAACTGCGAAACGGTAATTCAAAATACCGTCAACACACTCATATCAATTCTAAGGCGTACAATCCTGTGCCCGAACTACGTTGACTCTGATTCTCCATAAGGAGATACGTAGGCACTTGGCAACAAGGCGAGTCCCCCTCCCTAAAATCTCAATTTTCCCCCTATTCAATTCTTTAGCTATTAACTTTAACTTTTAGCCATAAAACTTGACCCTTAGATTCAAAGCCAATAAGAAAGGGTTGAGGATGCCTAACACCTTCCCTCGACCTGATTATAATAACTTACCCCGATCTCTAAACTGTGTAGGGTTTCCTATTCGCCCTTCAGGATAGGTGGCGACTCTAAAAGCTAAATTTTTAGGGCAGGTTGCTACACTTTCCACCTTCTTTGCGGAATGATTACTCCTACTCTTTTCGATATAGCTGCCATTACCGGGCTTCGACCAACTGGGGAACTCTTTGACCCCAACTTTATGGATACTGATACTATCCAGTTCAATGAGGGAACAGTCACCTACACTGCTTTCATTTAAAGGTACCATGTTCAAGAGACTACGGAAGTCACTGATGAAGAACACATTGCATTTATAGCACTCTGGCTTTCAAGATGCGTCTTTTGTTCTAGGTCGATCCAGGTAGAAAAGAGATATCTCTGTATGGCTAACCAGATAAATGCCGGAAAAAATCTAAACTTAAGCCAATTAATTCTAGGATTTCTCTACGAGAACCTTGGTGAAGCAACAGATCTCGTCAAAAACTATAAGACAGGATCCCTTCTTTTTGCTGGTCCTTTCTAGTTGTTGCAACTATGGCTTAATGCCACTTTTGAGGCTCACCTCCCATACAAAAGTGTTGTGGATGAAGAAAGTACAACTATAAAGAATCGAACAGTGGAAGGAACCAGATTAGCTTACCTAACTCCAAAAGAAGAAACGGGAAAACTTCATGAAACCTTCTTAGTGTATGTGATAATGTTCGCTAAACGTTACCAGTTTAGCCCGTCCATGGCTCCTTTTGTAAAAAGGAAGGTAGGTCCTGAGTGGTTTGCTCGTGAATTTCCAGCAACTTCTTCCGACCAACAAGCCGAATCCATGGTCATTTGGGAAGCTTTCCTCACTCCTAAGCTATTATACCACCGACTTCGATCTCCAAAAAGTCACTGTTGTCTTCTTTGCTACCAACCGAATTTGGTATCGAGACAATTTGGATTGGTTCAACTGAAACCAAAGTGTATATATGACAAAAGGAATCACATGTGTCTACAAACTTCACATCTAGCAGAAGATGAATATGAGTCAAAAATCTCCAAATATGTTGGCATCACCACTCTGTCTCCCGTCTCTTTCGAACTTGCTTTTTACTCTACCATAGATTTTCATCAATGGTGGACAAATTATTATACCATGCAAATCTTCGATGCTGAAAGCCTTACTCGAGAACTAACTGAAGCTTGTGCTGATGTGCAGGCGAACTTCCATAAAGGTACTTCGACTCATATTAAAGAAATCCAAGCATTTCAAAAATTCTTTGAAACCATCTACAGGCCTGATGATCTTAGTTGGACCGTTCGTGAAGCTGCGGTCATTTTACGTGAAACGTTTTCTACTAAACTGGATAAGTTGAAATTGCCCACGTTTGTTCGACCTGAACTACGTTATGAAGTGGCTTTTGAACTTAATCCTCCAAAATTTCCTCCACTTCCTAGTGCTGATTTTGGTGTGGCTCTAAGCCCTCCTTTTCGAGACTGGTTTGTGTGTGGGAATGTCATAAAAATCCTTCAGGAACAATCTAAAAACGTGCTGAACGAGTGGTCCCGACTAAGCATACCTTGGATACTTTCAAAGGACATCTTCATATCGGTCTTGAACACGTTCGCGTCTTGACTCCAATACCTGAAGGTTGGGGTTTAGACAATCCTTCGACTAACTTTTCCTTCTTCACTGAAATACAGATTCATATTTTGTTCACAGTCGTTACTCGAAAGAAAAGTATCAAGGAGACCCATGCACAGAAGGGTTATGGAGCTTCGAGGAGCACCAAAACAAGTGGGAGTGATTCTGTCACCACTAGCAAGAAACCCACGGTACATACATACTTTATATTCTGAATTGTGTAATTTTATGAATATTACTCACTTGGTTTTAATATGTATTTTCAGAGCTCGAAACCTCCAGCGCCTTCAAAGCGAAAAATTCCTCAGTAAGCTGCTTCAGATGACGAAGATAAATCTCCTCCTCGTACTAGACAAGCAATAAAGAAAAGACAGAAAACTGCCACCCCTTTAACCAAAGAAAAGGGATTTGGGACTTTGAAGCTTACTTCATCAAGTGATAAGGTATCTTCTGATGAATCACCCTTAAAGGCTACTAGTACTATCCCTATTGTAGAGAGCCACAACTCAAGCCCAGACAATGTTCCAACCAAGGTATTTGGATTTCACAACATAATCATCTTTTCAAATTTTAATTCTAATGATTAAGTTCACATCTTACCTTATAAATGTAGGATGATGTGGGCACAGCTACTTCTGATCTCAAAACCTCAAGTCTAAACATTGATCTTGACAATCTTCGAGGTAAAAGTATGCCTTTTCTAGTGACAGATGAATTTCTTGCAACCCTTTCATTTTGATCAGTTCTAGCCATTCAACACAGGTGTTCCTCGACACAAATCTCCTGTGCTTTCTCCGGTTATCGAAGACGCTCAGCCCCTTGCAACCATCATTCCAACTGTTCCTGCTAAAGAAAGCCATTCAAATGATGATTCTCCACCTATTCGTCAAGATGAAAATATGGGGGAAAATCCTCAATGTTCAGATAGTGATAATGTAGTCGGACAACCAACTGGCAGCGAAGATACTATTTCTGAACATGATGCTGCGGAGGAAACTTCCAATTTGCCTACACCTGGTCCTCATGAAACTTCAACTTTCGGGACTATAGTTACTCCTGTAGCTACTTCGAAATAGGCCCCAGCAACACTTACTCCTTCAGAACTGGAGCAACTCAAGAAAACTGATCCCGTAAGCTTCCTCAAGACCATGATGAGTGTTGATAACGTTTCGCCCGTCGGGCTTGAAGCTTCTTCTAATGTCCTGACAGGGAGCGGTGACAAGGATGATATTCCCATTCTCTTTCGTCAAATAAGGGAGAAGTTCTTTGAAACCAACCTCATTGAAGTTCTAAGCAAGGATTCGACCAGCTGTTACAGCTTAAACAATCTTTTGAAGAAAGTGGATTTACTTCTTGTCTCAGAGGAAGTTTCACAAGTGATTGTTTCGCTGAGTCCTCTGATCGATCAGCTTCAATCTGATATTCTTCGAAAAAGAAATGTTGACGAACAACTCACAACAAAGGTGACTTCTCATAGTTCTTCCTGGAAAGTTGCAAATGATGCAACAACAAAGGCTGACGCCCTTAAGCTTGAACGTTCGAAGAACCAGAAAGAATATGAAACTTGTGAAACGAATATCGAATCCTGGAAACAAGAAATTAAACTCCTCGAAGAAAAGATAAAGGAAGCCCAGTCTCGTCAGGAAGCAATTCAACAAACTCATCAGGAAGAATTGACTGAAGTGGCGCAGTTAGGGATTCAACACTTCGAGACTGCACAGAAACTAGTACCATAAATCGAAGAATTGAAAAGACAACAAGCATTAATCGAACGTCGTATGTCTTTATGGGAATCTCAATATTTGAAGATGAAAGATAACCTTCCTAGGGACTTTAATTAATTACTTTGAACCTTGTACTATCCTTCTGCGTTTCGTACTTAGTTTTTTTATTTTGTAATCAAACTTCCCCAGGAATGTATAAGTAGTTTTGTCTTTCCATTTTCCATACATCAGATTCTGTAATTGTCACGAGTAGCATTTTAACAATTCCTAAAAATTGTCAAAATTTATTTTTATGATCATAATGACTTTAATAATGTACCTACATGACATGATTACTCCTCGCAGCCTCTCAAGCCTAGACTTGACGTTTTCACTTCCCTAGCCGTAACCATCATTAAATGATGACATCACTTTTTCAAAACGTCTATTTGAAACGTGCGTGCATCAGTTTTCAAAATGATTACACTTCAACTTCCAAGGTGGGAAACGGCGGAGGCCATAACTTCTCTTGGGGATACCAAACGCAGTCCAATCAACACTTAAAAAATGAACCGTTCTTTTATCGCCAACGTATTCTATATAAAGCTTAGCATTCTACTCATTCTTTCATTCTCTCACCAAACTCTTATCAAAGTTTCCTTTCTTCCCCTTATATTCTTTCAAATACAGAGTTTAATAAAAACCTCTTGTACTTCTCATCCTCACAATGGCACAACCTTTGACTTACGTTACCATCTAGTCCTGCATCAAAAAGGAATTCAAACTCTCTGAGGAGGAATTCAATGAAAACCGCATCAATATTGGCGTATTCTTTGCTGACCAACTGTAGCAACCTGCCCTAAAAATTAAAGATTAGTTTTTAGAGTCGCCACCTATTCTGAAGGGCGAATAGGAAACCCTACGCAGTTATGAGATTCAGGGTAAGTTATTATAATCAGGTCGAGGGAAGGTGTTAGGCACCCTCAACCCTTTCCTATGGCTTTGAGTCTAAGGTAATAGTTTATGGCTAAGAGTATTAAGGCAAGGTTTATGCTTTCAAGGGTTAATAATTAAGGGAAATAAAATCGGGAAAAAATGAGATTTAGAGGGAAGGGGACTCGCCTTGGTTATCCAAGTGCCTACGTATCTCCTTATGGAGAATCAGAGTCAACGTAGTTCGGGGAGGGTTGTACGCCCTTAGAGTTGAATTTTGATTTGAGATGGTTTTTAGAGGCTTTTTGAATGGCCTATCGTAGTTATGATAATCTGTAGTTTGATATTGTGGTTTTGAAAGGGTTTGTGAAGTATTTTAGGGTTTGGGCGTACAACCCTGATTTAATTTTGTACTATTAACCGCAATGATCGATAGATTCAATCACCATAGTTAAAAGATTTGAAATTGTATCATTACCAATTTTAATCGATTGATTCGACTATCACTAATAATGAATGAGAATATTTTAATAATTTTAGGAATTAGTTTGTATCGTTACCCCTTGTAATCGATTAATCCGATTAAAAAGAATAATGAATTTGAAATGAAGAAATTAATAAGTTAATCATCGCAACCAATAAGAATGGTTGAAACCATTTAGCAAAAATCATATGAATTTTGTATTTAATTATTTAAAGGATTGATTATTACCCACCGCGATCAATTGATTTAATCGAAGCGAATAACAAATTAAATCTTAACACTTTGGCCACTGGCCAGTGGGATTGGGCGAATCCTAATGCATTGGTAACCTATTTCTAGGGTTTTTGTGATTTAATAATAATTAAGATTGATTAAACAAATTACTATGAAATAGTCGAATAATCGGGAATATAAGTCGGGAAAATAATTATTATAATCCTAATCCTAATTATAGTGTTACCATGATTTTTAAAATTAAAATATGTACATAATCAGAACTAATGATAATTATATAAACAATATAGCAAATAAATGAATAAAGAACCTGGTTGTGATCGTGTGTGGTGGGATTTTGAAGGAGTACCATGGAGTTGCACTCTTGGGCGTTAGATTGGGATTGTAGGAGATCTTGTGGCTGAGAATTGAGGGCGTATGGTGAACCTTAATGGGTTGCGCGCATAGGATCTTGAAGCTGGCATGAGTAAACTTATTATTAAAATTACAGCGTGGAGGGTAGGGTTCGAACCCAGGCCCTCACGCTCATTACTAAAACCAGATTACCAGTCAGGCTGCGCATTTGTCTTGATAATTAGATACCCCAAATAGATAAACATCATATAATGTAATGACTGGAATACTCAAACCAAAGTCAAACCAGGCCCACTTGGCTTCATTGCTACCAATCATTGGCGGAGAGAGAAAGCTGGACTGTTGACCGCCCACACGCATCGTGCCACGTATGGTCATCGAGTCTCCCACACAAAGTTGACGAACCAGCGCGCGACACATTAATGCCGCCTGAATCAAAATGCAGAGACGCCGGAGACGAACTCCGGTCATCTTCCCCGACCTGTAGCCTCCATAAAACGCTCCAAAATGCATCGTTTTTCATGAAACAAAAACCCAGATCGAATGTTTAACACCCTATGAATCCAATGGCGTGGTTCTTCTGTCCTGATTCAGCCTGCAACATAGAGTTATGGCGTTTGGTCGTGAAGGTGCCCTAACAATGGCAACCTTCGAATCCGACGCCTAAGCTTCGAACCAGTACGTCAAATTGATTTTTAACAATGTTTTTGACACATATGAATACAAAAAGACAACATATATCGTAAGAATCAAGATATCTATGATTGAGGAACCATACCAACCGGTGCAACCTAAGGGGATGCTTCTGGGCTGTCTCGGGGTCGTGCGGATGTCTCACTCAACTCCTTGATACCTCAGGATGCAGATGATGTGCCTGGAATTCGTGGATAACCGCTGGAACTTGAGATTTGATGGTGCAAGTTTCTTCTTCAAAGTTTGAACTCCAAACCCTATTCTTTGACCCCCCTTTTTCGTCTGCAGTCCTCCCTTATATATGGGAGTCTCAATTAGGTTAACATCTTTGTACAGAAATCATGTATTTCCAATGATTGAGATTTGTATATTTTCCATTGAATTTTGATTGAAAACTTGCCAAATTAGTATCAAATCTCTCCAATCATCTCATGAACGAAATTGGATTATTTATTTGATATATTGGATTATTGAAACTAATTAAAAAACCAATCTTTTGATTTAATCTATTCCTTTTATGTTTTACTTAACTTATTTAATATTTATATGAATAAAATTCAAATAAATAAAGTAAATGTCATAAAAAAATAAGATAATAGATTTTAAGTCTTGCCATTATCCATGGATATGTTTTAGATCCAAAAATTTGGCCCATTGGTTTGAAAGATCAAGTTTATTCACTTTTGTTCTTCATGCATTTCCTTAGTTTTGCCCAACTTGCAACTACCATAACTCCTTCAATTTTTATGATATGGAAGTGTTACATGACTTTTTGGAAAGCTAAAAGAGTCCTCTAAATAGCCCTTTTGGTTTCATCTCAATTGGCGCTTCCATGCTCAAATTATGAGCTTTGACCCAAAAGGTGTTTTTGTTGACTTTTTCGGAGGACCTATAATCGTTTGCACCATATCTCCCAAATGAAGCATTTCTGGCCTTGGCTTGTGAGAGACAAAGTTGTAGAGAATCAAATTTCCTTCAAAATAGGCTTTGGTTGGGAAATTCTTGTTGCTCCATGTGAAAGTTATGACCAGTCAAAGTTGAGTTGACTTTCTCCCAAAAAAACCCTACTTTGAACCTTTGCATATGTTCATTTCTGATTTTTTATTGATGGATCATGATCAACCTTTGATCAAATGATGGATATAACCTCACATACTTGATGTTGATCGAAAATCTCGAGGTTTGACTGTATTTTGACTATAGTTGACTTTTAGGTCAACATAGTCGATTATCGATTACCTGAGCCATTGAGTGAACCATCCTTGGAATAGAAGCTTGCCTTTAGACATGAAGATACCTTGAGACATATGAGGATGCATAGAGGAGGGCAAATTTTGGGGTATGACCCCAACAACTCCAGTTTTACCAGGAAATCCTGGAGGGGTCCGTTTATCCTAACATGCTGGCAGATTTCTGGATGTTTGCGTCCCTCCGCATAGATCCAGAAGGAAGAACCACCATTGTGTCTCAGGTTCGAAGGGTTCACATTACCATTACTCCCTCAACCATCTCTGAACTGCTGAGGTGTGATAATTTTGGAGAAGCGTTTGATGATAACACCATTAACATGACTACCTCTGATGTCCTGAGGTCCCTCATGGCTAATGATCCCTTTAGCGCTAAGCTCATTAGAATTTGGCACCAACTTTTAGTAGGCAACTTTCGTCCACGAAACCATGATCAAGACAGTATCATGGTAGAAGATTTGGAGTTCATACTCTGTGCTCTCCGAGGAAGGAAAATCAACTTTCCATTGCTGATCTTCAAGCAGCTTGTCGAAGCTGTTGCTATGGCCGCCTCTCGTCAAGGCGTAGTGACGTGTCTTCCTTATGGAAGGTTGCTGTCCTACATGTTTCTCAAAAAAGGTGTAGTGAGAAGAATGCGTAAGTCAGGATCTCTAGATCTCTTTGAAGCAGAAAGCTTACCCCTACTATCTTTGGAAGGTATAGAACAAAGGATCAACTAGAGGGTGCGTTGTTTGAAGCTTTGATGGAGATGTTATAGGTCTTAGTTTTATTTTTGAATGCTCCTTTTAATAGCCTCTAGTATGCTTCTATTTCTGTAGCCTTTGTTGTTCGTGGGAACACAATTTTCCAGAATGAATGTACTCTTCTAATCTTAATGAAATGTATTTTGACATTGCTTTGTCTTCTTACTTTATTTACCACGTATCTTGCTTGAAACACGAAGCCATTTTGGTGCTTGTTCAACCATTTTGGCCTACGTAGCATACTTTGAATATCTACGTTTTTGCAATTTTTACTTCGTGCATGCTTGGTTTGTATCTTTTCAGATACTTCCCGTTCACTCTTAAGATCCTGCGATCTTCTGCAAACTCTTCTATCTCATAAGCGTTATTTGAGAATACTTTTAAAATTCGAAAGGGTCCTTCCCAGTGTGGGGACCATTTGCCTAAAACCTGATTCTTTCGATCTATAGGCAAAATAACTTTCCAAACTAAATCATTGTTAATAAATGTTTTACCTTTCACCTTTTTATTATATGCTCTGGACACCCTTTCTTTTTGTCTTTTTATCATTTCCAACGCTCGAAGTCTGTCTTCGTCCAAATCCACCAATTCGTTTATCATCAATTCCCAATATATGTTTGGAGGAATTTCTCCCTGTCTTTGGATCCGGACTGATTGCAAGTATATCTCAACTGGGAGCACTGCATCGTGTCCAAACGTCAATTGGAAAGGTGTAGTGTTTGTAGCTTCTTTTGGCGACGTTCGACAGGCCTAAAGTGCTTGGTCCAGAGTTTTATGCCAACTCTTAGGTTTTTTCCCTACGTGTTTCTTTATGAGACCAATTATTATCTTATTTGCTGCTTCTACTTGTCCATTTGCCTGAGCGTAGTAAGGCGTAGAGGTAAACAACTTGAACCCCATTTCTTTGGCGAAATCTTGCATCTTCCGCCCAGTAAACACTGATCCTTGATCTGTGGTTATACTTTCTGGGATTCCGAATCTGTATATAATGTGTCTTTGAATAAACTCAATCACAGCCTCCTGATCCACATTTGCAAGTGGTATCGCTTCGACCCATTTTGTGAAGTAGTCTATTCCTACCAAGATATATCTCTGACCTTTAGAAGACTTGGGGTGAATTTCCCCAATTAAGTCTAGTGCCCAACCTCTAAAAGGCCATGGTTTTATTATTGAACTTAATTCATTTGCAGGAGCATGTTGAATACCTGCATGTTCTTGACATTCTTGACATCCTTTTGCAAATTCTATGCAATATTTTAACATTGAGGGCCAATACATTCCATATCGAAACAAAAGCCATTTCATTTTGTGCCCCGCTTGGTGTGCACCACATGCTCCGCTATGTACATTTGAGAGAGCCAAATATGCTTCCGCTTCACCCAGACACTTTAGCAAAACTCCTTCAGGAGTTTTCTTAAACAATTCGTTTCCCATCAGGAAGTATGATAAGGCTCGATACTTTACCTTTCTATCCGTGTCTGTCGAAGGATCTTTTAAATAGTTCACAATTGGACTCCTCCAATCTGTGTCTGCTAAAGAGTCTATATTCAAAACTTCAAAGTCCTCTTTGTTAGCGAAACCTAGTTGTGAGTTCTCCAGATCGCTTGGGAAAATCTTGGTGGCCATTGCTTTGCCTCTTACTTCGATCAGTTCCTCTAGTTTTTCTTTTGATATCCTGTATCCTGAGGCTAGTTGCGCCAAATCATTCGCTTCTTGATTATTTAGCCTTGAGACGTGATTTAACTCCACATATTCGAATTTTTTAAGCATCCTATTTGCTATGACAAAATACATGATCAAATTCTCTTTGATACATTTGTATTCTTTTGTCAATTGCTTAATCACCAGTTCAAAGTCTCCTTTAATTTCGACTCTGGTTGCCCCTAATTCTAACAAAGCTTCAAGTCCAGCGATCAGTGCTTCGTATTCAGCTTCGTTGTTGGAGCATAAGGGACCTTCAATCTTGTACTTGAGCTTTGTTGGAATTCCATCAGGAGAAATTATTAGTATTCCAATGCCGGTTCCTGCTTTATGGGTTGAACCATCGAAGTATAGCTTCCAAGGCTTCAATTCTACATATTGTTGAGGGTTCTCAACCACTGCATGGTCAACAATGAAGTCTGATACGATCTGACCTTTCATTGCTTTAAGGGGTTGAAATATCAAAGAGTACTCAGTAAGGGCCAAAGCCCACTTGCCAATTCGGCTATGCAATATTGGTTTTGATAGCATATGTTTAATAACATCGCAATAAGACGAAACATAAACATCAACTGGCTTTATATAATACTTGAGTTTAATACAAGATAAATATAAACAAAGGCAGAGTTTTTCTATTGCGCTATACCCAGTCTTTGCATCATTGAGTACTCTACTTAAGTAATAAATGGCTCTTTCGATGCCATCGTCGTCTTCTTGAGCTAACATGCTACCTATTGTATTATCTGACGCTGAAATATACAGGCGCATGTGCTTCTTACCATTTGGGGGAGATAATATTGGTGGATGCATCAAGTATTGCTTGATCTTTTCGAAAGCTTCCTGATGTTCCGCATGCCATTCAAACATTCCTTGCTTGAGTCGAAGTAAGGGAGAAAAAGCTTGCGTGTGTCCACTCAAGTTAGAGATGAATCTTCTCAAGAAGTTTATTTTTCCTAGTAAGGAATGTAGTTCTTTCTTCGTGGATGGAGGCTTTGTTTCCATAATAGCCTTTGTTTTATTCTGATTAATTTCTATTCCCTTTTTGTGGACTACGAAGCCCAGGAAATCTCCAGCCTGCACAAAGAAAGCACATTTAAGGGGATTCATCTTTAAGCCATGTTTTCTCATTCTCTCGAATGATTGGCTCAGATGGTCAAGATGACTGTAATCTGAAACAGACTTTATAACAATGTCATGTATGTATACTTGCATGAAAGTTTCTATAAAGTCATGGAATATAGAATTCATTGCCCTTTGATAAGTTGCCCCAGCATTTTTTAACCCAAAAGGCATTACAACCCATTCGTAGGTGTCTATTGCCCCTGGGCAACGAAAAGCTGTTTTGGACACATCTTCTTCTGCAATGAAGATCTGGTTATACCCAGAATATCCATCCAACATACTTAGATATTCGAAGCCTGCGCCTGAATCTACTAGCATTTCTGCCACAGGCATAGGATATTCATCCTTAGGCGTTGCTGCATTTAGATCACGAAAGTCTATGCATACTCTTAATGAACCGTTCTTTTTAATAACCGGCACAATATTAGTAATCCATTCAACATACCTTGTAGTTCTAATGAACTTGCATCGTAGAAGTCTCTCGACCTCTGCTTTGATCTTCGAATGAATCTCTGGTGCGAACCTCCTAGGAGTTTGCTTGATGGGCTTTTTTCTTTCCTTTATGGGCAGTTTTAATTCGACCAAATCTCGCCCTAAACCAGGCATCTCATCGTAATCCCATGCAAAGCAATCTTTGTTTTCTTTTAATAACGCGATGACTCTTGATTTCAAAACTGGCTCTAATTTTGCACTGACGTATGTCACCCTTTTCTGATCTCCGTCTCCAAGATTTACCTCTTCAAGTGGATCCTGGGCTAACATTTTTACATTTGACGCTATTGGGTCTTTCTCGAATCCCAAAGGTTCTTCATCGTAGATTGTGTCCAGCCTTTGACTCAACTCTCCACCTGAGATCTTTTCGGCTTGAACTGTGTCTTCAGGGAATTGAGGGATCGAATCTATCCCAGAACCCGTCGTTTCTGCTTCTCTTTGAACTCTATCGACAGTCATGTTTGATAATTCGGCTTCGAGAGCCGTCTTTCATTTGTTCTCGGCTATGTAAGCCGAAATCCTTTCGAAGAAAGATGATTCAGGCATCATCAACATCGTCATCCCAGCCTGTTGGCCGTATCGTTGGCAAATGGTCTATTGGTGCGGTATCTTCTGGACCGTCCATTATTTCTCTATTCCATTGGAATCCATTTGGGTGTAAAGACAAATAGTATAAAGCATTCTTGTTCGGAGTGTATATATCCTCAGCAGCATGGCAAGGTCCTATGTTCGCCAAGTTCCTGTCGAAACTGATTTTATTGACTTGATTAACCTCAGCCATGTAGTAACTCTGATCTCCTTCAATGTTTTCTACTATGCCATCTTCCCTCCAAATGGTTAATCTTTGATGCATTGTCGAAGGCACTACAGCGACTCCATGGATCCACTCTCTTCCTAGCAAAAGATTGTAATTCGCCTTTGCTGGTATCACCATGAACATCGTTGGCCTTGTGACCGAACCCACAGTTAGATTCACTTGAATGACTCCTAAAGTTTGCCCTATTTTTCCTTCATAGTTAGACAAAACCATATTATGTGGCCTTATATCAGTATCGAACATACCAATTCTCTTCAACATGTATTGGGGCATTAGGTTCACCGCTGCCCCCCCATCTACTAGGACTTTGTTAATGCCAACATTTTCAATCTTAGCCCTTATGTAGAGTGGTTTTAGATGGTTTCTCATACTTTCACAGGCCTCTCGAAGAAGGCATTCTGTTCTTCGACTGCCCCGTTGTTTAGCACATAATAACACACAGGTCTGTATCTAGCCATCTCTTCTGCATCAGCTTCCTCACAATATTCAGCTTCTGTCTCTTGATTAAACTCATGAGGGAGTACTGACACAACATTGCAATTGAGGTTTATAGATGATACTCCATCTGAGTCGAAATCATTTGTCATCCTATCGTCTTCTTTCCATGGACTGGAATGCATCTTTTCTTCTTCTTTCTCATTCTCAGAATCGATAACCTGCGTTCCACTGGAGGTTTACTTGTCCTTGTCCCCTGCGTTGGGATTTGGTTACTACTAGACTCTCCGACCTCCTTTGGTTTATATTCCCTTTGGGCCTTCTTCATCCTTTGGTGCCTTCTCCATTGGGATCTAGACATAGGATTTCTGCCTTTGTAATTCTCCAACCTGTACATCTCTCAATTTGAGGTCTGGAATTGCTTCCTATATGCCATTGCAGTTCTTCCCCCTTGGTCCCAACTTCGCCACTTGTTGGTCCTCACACCAACTTGCATCCATCTGTCCCTAGGTATGTCTGCGGGAACTTTGAATGTGACCCATCGAGCTCTAGGGTGCGGGCTGTCAGGCCTCTTCGATGGGGTCCAGTTATCGAACACATACATGTTGGGACGAAGTCCCTGAGTTTCTCGACCCATGTAGAAATATACCCTTTTGAATGATCGTGCTAGTAGTTCGTCATAGACTGCTCCACATCTGGGA
This sequence comes from Vicia villosa, assembly GCF_029867415.1. Classification (NCBI taxonomy): domain Eukaryota; kingdom Viridiplantae; phylum Streptophyta; class Magnoliopsida; order Fabales; family Fabaceae; genus Vicia; species Vicia villosa. The sequence continues at coordinate 34,948,390 of NC_081184.1, read as the reverse complement.
CACAATGCAACCTCAGGTGTTTTCTTTGTGACATCTGACCAAGAATCCAATTAAACTTTCTTCAGTCCTTGGGTATACTTTTAGCAATAAGTTTCCTCCTCTCCAGGGTTGCTCCATTCTTTCTCGTAGGGCCCTCTCAAAATTAGCTTGAACCCTTCGATTTATCATAATTGAACACCTTGGGCACATCAGCTTTTTTTCACCATTTTTCTCATGACAATTCCAGAGATAATCTTTCAGACTCTCCCCTCTTGGTGGGATTTCAATGTTTCCTTTCTCCCTTATCAGCCACTTTTCTAGTTCTTCTATTTCAGATAAAGGCCGCCTAACATTGACCATGTTAACAACTGCCGGAGGAGCTTCAAAAATCTGTATCTGCTGAAGTTTCGCCCTGAGGTCTTCAGTGGCCTCGCTAGTTTTCCCTTTCAGACCTTCAGTCATCTCTGCATCAAGGGACTCTTCAACATTGGTATTGAAGAGTGTATTGTCATTTAGGCTTTCAGTAGCCTGCTTTCCAGTTGAAATTATCTCCGATTCAGCAACATCAATTTCAGATACTTCCACCATGTTGACGTCAAGTGGTTCACACAAGTTAGTGTCAGCAACACTCAAAGGGTCTGTGTCAACCTTCATATGATTCTTGGCTTTATCAGCGAATTTCAGACGTCCATCCTTGATAGCATTCTAAATTAGATCCCTGAAAAGAAAACATTGTGAAGTTTTATGGCCTAAGAAACCGTGATATTTGCAAAAACCTCGCTTCTTCCGTTGTTCTAACGGAGGAATTTTAGAATTGGGAGGCACTATCATCTGGCCATCTTTTACTAACAAATCAAATAATTTGTCACATTTAGTGATGTCAAATGTATAAGTTTTCTTAGGTAATGTATCGTTTTTATCATTCTATACTGGATTTTTTCCATTAGAAGGGGTGAGCAATTTGCAAGAATAAGGCGGTGCTTCTTTTAATTCCGCTAGATCTATTTCGACCTCTTCCACGCTGTATGAATCTTCGAAAGATTCTCCGTCAACGTCTTCAGCTTCGATGTATGCTACCCTCTCCTTCTTGTAACTTTTATTTGCTCTGGCCTTTTCTGCTTTTAGTCGTTCAACTTGTCGAACCCTGTCTGCCAATTGGGCCATATCCCTTAGGTATTGGGTATCTAGTTTCTTTCTGATTGAATAATCTAGACCGCCTGCAGCCATTTCGACTAATTCGTGTTCTGGGACAACCGTGAAGCATCTTGATTTCATCAAACGGAACCTGTTTAAGTAATCATCTATAGGCTTTGTGAATTTCCTCTTGATGCTAGCCAATTCTTTCAGACTTATCTTGGTTTGACCCATATAGAATTGTTCATGGAATAATCTCTCCAAGTGTGCCCACGCGTCTATGGAATTTGGGGGTAAGGTAGTGAACCAAACAAAAGCATTTTTTGTTAGCGAACTAGGGAAGTATTTAATTCTTAAATCCTCGTTCCCTGCTAGATCCCCTGCTTCCGTCAAATACCTGGCTATATGTTCCACCGTTGATTCACTAGTGTCCCCTGAAAACTTCGTAAATTTGGGTACCTTGGTACCTCTTGGTAATTCTATTTGCATAATGTATTCGGGTATGGGGGACGTATAGTTTGGACGTCGAAGTCCAGTATTAAGGCCATTGTTAGCCATTATTCTCTCTATCATGGCAGTAAGATTGTTTTCGGTTGCCAAATTGTCTCTCCTAACCCTATGCACAACTTCGTCAGGATGTTCGTCTCTTCCCACTACAACTACTCTAGGATGTTGCTGGGGAATGGCTTGTCGACCAACGTTGGTCTTTTGATTTCGAGTTTCTAAATCTACCACTTGGTTTCGTTCGACTGGCGCTGGCCTAGATGGCGGTACTGCGGTTCGAACTTGTTCTAGAACTGGGTCCCCCTCCTGATAGGTTGATGGGTTGTTTCTTCGCCTATTTTGCGGGACTCGTAAGAAATCCGCCATTTGTCCTATTTGTGACAATATTTTTTGATATGTCTTTACATTCTCTTGGTTAGTCCTGGCAATGTTTGTTGCTAACGGATTAAAGATCGACCCTAATTCTCTAGCAAGGACCCCTAACATATCATGGTTACTTGCATCCATTTCCTGTCGAAATGCCGCTTGACTACTGGTGGTTAAGGGAGGTATTTGGGCAGAGAAACCAATGTTTTGTGCGCTTCGACCTATCGAACCGACATTAGGCGAAAACGCTGTTGGGTTAGGCGCAGTGTATGTAGGCCCTGTTCCTCGTAATCCTGCCATGTATGAATATGGCATTCCATATGGGTTGTTAGGTCTCCAACCTTCAAAAGCGGTTGATGGTCCTGGGGTAAATAATTGACTTGCGGCGTTTATCGAGAAAAGTGGTATCTCGCTTGCGCCTGTGAGTGGAGGCATGGTAGTCGAACTCGAGACTGGAACAGTCCCTATTGTCCCTGATGTATTTTCGGGTACAGCCTGGGAACTACCTATGGGTGCAGATCCTGTCGAACCCGGTATTTCCTGCGCCTCTTGAGTAGAAGTCGAAAAGTGCGTAGAATTTGCCGCTACTGTTCCTGACCCCTGTGGGGGATCTTGATCTCCCCCTACACTGGCCGCATTGACCATTTTCTTGTTGTACCTTCGTTTAGGAATCGGTTGTGCACTATTGGTTAATTTACCGTTCCTAAGGTTCATACAAGGTCTTGATATTTTCTAGACAAAACAAAACAATCAATTAATAACAATCTGTTTGACACTGTCCCACTGGGCGTGCCAATTTGTTTACGGTGATTTCTGGTAAACAACCGCTAGTCCTCCAAACTATAAAATATACTTTGGTTACTCGCAGGATCGACTAGATTGATCCTAGGACATAGTCAAACAATTGTCTTTCGATATGATTTGGTTCATGTTTGTTCTGGCTTCAAGAAAACTTTTTTGTGATGTATGACTATTCACTTGAAACAACACTTGTTATACATGTTAATGTGACTTTCGACAAAGAAAACATAAATAAAAGCGTGTAAATTGCAGAAATGTAAAGTGCAAGAATATAACATGCTCGAATGTTAAATGCAAGAAAGTAAAATTGCTTCGAAATGAAAGTTAAACGAAGAAAATAAAAGGAATTGAAAAGATACTTGAATAAAGAAAGATACAGATGTATTTAAAATGGTGTTGGTGTCATACGTACATTTCTCAGCGAACTCGTTCTCTAAACACTTGATACTTGAGTGATTTGTGAGTGATTTGTACAAAATGAACACCCGGAATCCTAACATTAAGACCCTTATTTATACCAATTTCGACCCTAACGGTCCTACACTAATCTGATGCCACGTTGCGCATAAGAATCCCTGGGATGCCATCTGTCCTTGTTTAGTTACACAGACTATTTCAAAACTCAAATCCTCCCGCCTGAATCCTCTTTCGACGCGTGGCAACATGATCAGAACCGAAAATGTCACGAAAACACGTTAAGCTTCAGTACCCTTCGTATTTCGCAAAACGTTTCAGTCTTTAAAGATAATTCACTTCGAATTAGCTCCGATTCTAACCATCTTCACTCCAACTCAAACCACATCCTCGAAACATGGCCATCAGTAGCCACTTTTTAATAAAAAATGGTCATCAGTAACCATCTTTCCTCGAATTCTAATTCTTCAAAGAATGTTTCCTCTAAACGAAATCTCCAGCCAACATGTCCAGAATGTTCTAAGAGGAACCAAGATGAGGAAGATCTTCTCTCTACTATGTCAAGATCAATCAAGCTTTCAGAAGCTTATAAAGAAGAAGATGTAAGAAGTTCAAGTGCTTTGGATTGTTGTCTATGAAGAAGCTACTTGATGAAAAGAAGATCACACATCAAAAAATACAATATAATGTAATATTTTTAGTATGTATTAGGATCTTCTAATGTACTTAATCGAGTTTACATATGCTTGTGTAGAAGCTTTCAATTGTAAACAAACCTTGTAAAAACAAACAGATGTTTGTTCCTTCTAAAGACTGGTTAGGTCAGAAGCTTTAGGAAGGTTTTCTGTTCCTCAAAGGACCAGTTACGTCAGAAGCTTTGAGAATACTAAGATGGTATTCTTAGTGGTTGTTAGTCCCCGGTGGTTGCTCGTGCAAGGTTGTTAGTCACTGGCGGTTTCCCGTGCAAGGTTGTTAGTCACCGGCGGTTACCCGCGCAAGGTTGTTAGTTACCGGCGGTTACCCGTGCAAGGTTGTTATTCACTGGCAGTTGTCCGTGCAATTGTAATTATTTTGGTTATAATGGATTAAGACCTTAAGTTCAAGGCAAAATCACCTCTGAAGGGTGGACTGGATTAGCTTGACAATTTCTCAAGAGAACTAGGATATATCGTGTGTTCTTTACCCATATGTTTTACTTAAGTGTTTACGTTTCCGCAATATTCTAAGAGCATCACTTAATACAATAATGTTAAGTAGCGATAAAATATCAAAGAGTGAAAAACCCAATTCAAACCCCCCTTTCTTGTGTTTTCTTCACACCTTCTCCTTTTTCCAGGTATGGATTTCTCTTTCTCTTACTTTTTATATAGTGAGTAGGATTTATATAGAAAATTTTGAAATAGAGCTTAGGTTAGCGTAAGGCCGTAGGTTTTGAGGGTAATAGTTTCCCCTTTGGCGATTGTGACGGTGATGGTGATTTCTATTTGTCCTATTTTTTCCCCAAAACAAAAAGATAATGGTCATCCCTTCCTCCGTGTCCAAGGAAGTCGAAGGTATTAGACCTTATTTCACTTCTGACAAACATATCCTCCATTTCCTATCAGAAGTGAAGGTCTCCTCTTCATAAGATGAGGACAAGGTTATTTTGGAGGCTTGTTCTTTTAGTCCTTTTGTTGGAGGGGTTTGTTATCATCACTACCTTTGCAATAAATTTACTGCTTTGAGAACTAAAAGGATTCATGTTGGGGACCCCACACTTTGACTGCCTCTAAGGGTGGCAAGAATCCTACTTAGGAATTACATATTCTTTAGGATAATAAAATGAGGGGTCTCATTAAAAATCTTCGCCCTATTAAAAGCGTAGAGGGAAAAGAGTTCACCCAATAAAATAATTGTCTTTACAATCAATAGAAATGTGATATTTTCCTATAAAATCCAACAAAAAATAGCTAAATAGTGGTAAAGAAAACAAATAAACGACAATAATGCAGGTGGCTCCAGAGGGCATTCCTTCTAGGCTTTCGATTTTTCGATCTCCTCATTAGTTAAATGGGGAGCCTCATCGCCCTTGCAGGTTTCTCTTGGAGGCTTTATTCTAGAGCCCATTTTCATGGATTTCATGCCTAGAGAGCGGGTACTTCATGTATAAATACAGGGTGGACAAGCTAATGTCTAACTGGTTAAAACCTGGTCGCCCTATAATCATATTGTAGGATGAGGGAGCATCAATAACCAAGTACCTTACTTTTACTATTAGGGCAATTTCAATATTTAGCTCTAATTCATTGGAGTCGTAGTCAGGGTTTATTCTATTGTTGACTGAAGCTATTAATTTGTCATATATGAAGTCATCATTTATGGGGATACGGTCTGGTTTCAAGTATTCGAGTCACAAAAGGTGATCAGCTCATTTATATGAACATTTTGATTCATGAATTCTTTATTTTGCAGAGTTTGAGCTGTAATGAAATTTTCCATGATCTTTTCTAGATTTAATTTTGAATGTAGTCATCTAGCTAAACCTAGCCTATATCAGGTTAATTATGCCCAAGGAAACTCTTACTCAAACGCCTATAACCCTTGGTGGAGGAATCATCCAAAATTCTCTTATAAGAACAAGAATTCTCCCTTTCCTTAAAACACTGCACCCCAAAGACCATAATCGTATATCCTCAGGAGGGATACCATTGGATTTCAATGTGTCGGCTAGTTGGATGAATACTTTCAAGTGTTGGTTGGGGTTCTCTGTTGCCATACCAGAAAACTTGTTTTGTTGCACAATTTGCAACAGAGTAGGTTTCAGTTCAAAATTGTGAGCTGCTATTGCAGGGTTCATAATACTTGTATGATGTTCTTCATTGGAAGTCAAGGAAAAATCATTAAGTGGCTTACGGTCTTGTTCTTCTGCCATTGCTTTCTTAATTCGTCGGAGTAAAGCTCCGGTACTGTGAGACCTTCGCATTCACTGGAAAAGGGTGCCATAATCTAGATGGTGTAACAACAGGGTTACAATGTTTGACGCAATTGGTCCCCAGCAATGGCGCCAAAAAATTGATTGCGTGTATCTGCAAAATACAGAGTGTATCAGAGTAGTATAAAAGATTGTCGAACCCACAAAGACTTAATGGTCAATCTATCATTACTATTGTTACGGTGTTTATCTATGGATATCATTAGAAGGTTTACAATGAGCAAAACAAAATAAAGTAATAAACTTTTAAATAACAAGGAATGATAATGCTAGAATGTGATTCTCGTTGATGTAACACCCCATTTCTACCCGGCAGTTATATGCAAGAATCAGAGTTTCAAAATTTCTCAACAAACGAATGAGGCGTCACATATTCATTTCAAAACAAATCACTTTATCGCATTTAGCGGATACGTAGCACTTTATTTAACCAACTAAACAAATACTCAGCATCTAATACTCTTCAAAACAGAATAACTTCTTTTATTAGAATATGGCGGAATCATAGTTCTCAATCCTAGAGACAATAACATATTATTCAGCTAAGATAAAACAATAAACAACAACATCATGAACATCATAAATAATCCCCCCCGAGTGCTACGTATCAGAGCGACATCGTCCTCACAAATATATATAACATCACGTATTATAATTCATCACAAACATCGTCATGTTTCGACACATCGGCATAATTACTCCGTTTCACGAGTTAACGAAGTCATCACAAAAAACGACACATTAAGTCAATTCAAATTAGTCTCATAATCCTCTATAAATTAGTCTTCTAATTAACTCACTAATCCACTATCAACTATCCAAAATTATTCACAAAGCATACTTCAATTAATTGTGCAAATTTCGCGTCGTTATCGATTATCTGATTTTCGGTTATATTCTTAATATTCTCGAATTTATGAGTCTTCGGGTTACACTTCCAAGTCACCGAAAACACAACTCAACCGGTTAATTCGGATACAATTCTATTCTTTACCAGTTATTCAATTCGTTCGGTTAAATTCTCAAGATATCATAATTTACCGATAAACCGAATAGTTAATCTAAGTTCAAGTTTATTCTAATTAAATAGGCTTATTAAAAATTAATTCAACTATTAATTTAATCGACCGATTAATATCACAATTTCGACAAATGAACACCACCATGTTAATGTACTAATTAAACTTAGCTACCACGTAAATTTTCATCAAATTCCGGACAACTAATTATACTGCTTAATTCAGCTATTTCGGTCAAACGGGGCTGTTTTAGATTACATTTTGTTCTATAATTGATACTGTTTCACAATTTCATTATCCTACTATTTCTGTTTCAGTTACATTTCATTTCATTTCATATTGTAGTTCCATTCCAATATATATGTCATTATACATTTTCCTTAGATAATAGTATATAAAAACGTGAAATAGAGTAACACATATATTAAAACAGTACATAAAGAACAAGCAGAGCATGTAGAACAAAACTGCACACATAATGTAAAACAATATCATTTCATTACTTGACTTTCTTCCATTAAAATGTTAGTTTAACTATATATATATATATATATATATATATATATATATATATATATATATATATATATATATATATATATATAATTATTGAAACTACCATTTAAAAATTAACAATTCCATAATATAAAACACTCATGTCTCTTAAGCTCATGAAAACGAAAAACATGATTAGCTTAATGGGGTTGCCGCACGTCACAGTATGGGGTCCCAAGGCACAAGTGTCAACCGTTCCAGCACAGGTGCCGGTCGTCAATCTCACTGTCTTATTTTCATTGCCGGCCGCCAAGCATGTGTGCCTCCCGTCAATGGGGGCTATGCCGGCGTGTTCCATTTCTCTCGTTTTCCAGTCATTTCCAGAACGTACGGAGTCTTAGTCAGTTTCTTTCTAAATTAAATTTATATTTCTAACGCACAGCAGCAGCAACAATATTTCCCAATTTCAATTTTATATGAACAACAACAATCAATACAAGATAATGCAATAAATCTACACACGCAATTTCCACATACAATTGTTCATAAGCCCCCTTATAGGAAGAGAATCACACCCTTACCTTATCAATGGAAGCAACTCAATGGGTCTCTAATTGCATCTTCAATTGACACCATGAATGAAAAATCTTCAAGCCCCTTCTTCTTCTCCATAGTCTTGCCTATTTCTTCTCTATTCTTGTTCTCTTCATTATGACCACTCTCCTCTTTCCAATTCTCTAAAGCCCTAATATAAAATCCAATTTGGGCTTAGTGGTTAACAACTCTTCTTTATTTAATATCCTCCAAAATCAATTTAGGCCCAATAAGAGATATAACTCAATACCAAAATATCACTTATAATAATAATAATCCATCAATATAATAATTCCGACTTATAAATAATATTATCCTTAATATTATTTTCCGACTATCGGACTTCAATTTAATAATTCCAAATATGCCCTTAAATAACACCGACAATCCAAATTCGACTAAATCGAATATTTAAATCCTTCAATAATTTAATTAACAGATTTAATTAAATTCGGGGTGTTAGAGTTGACCAAACAATACTCTTGTTATTTCTAGATAGGATTACTTACTAGGAAATATTTTCTGCTTTGAAAAAGAATTAATGAACAGGAACTGTCGCTCTCGCATATTCAAAACCGAATTTTACTCTCTAATCTTTACCGAGGTTGTCAGATTCCCCAGTTGCATACTGTGTTAAAGTAGTAAATCCTTTTTTAAGAAATTAAACCTTTGACTCAGTTGAAAAGTAGTTTTGATTGAAATGTTTAACTTAAAAGGGTTTTCGGTATATGCTCGGACAGCCGGATCCTAAACCTAGAAACATGTCCGCAAATAGTATCAAAATCACTTTCTAAAAATATTAAGCTTTCCTAATTAATTAACAAAGTGCTTTCGCGGTATTAGTTAATAAAAAACAAATCAATTTTAATCATAAGTATCAGAAGGCTTTAGATCTTATTTGATGTATTACGGCTTTAGTTTTGTAATAGCCGGCCAAATTAAATTCATAAAAATTGTATAAAAACTAAAACAACCCATGGTATCAATCCTAAGAAATAACGAACAGGAAACTGTTTAATCGAAGGTCCTCACATTTCAGCACTAATTATTTAGCTGGACATGATTACGGTAAATGAAGAAGGTTTTGTTTGGAAGATGGAATTAAACATGCTAATAAATAAATGAGTGCGATAAAATAAATTTGTGAATAAAGTAAATAGACAGAATATAAATAAAGCTGAATTAAATAAGAACTTGCTACAAACGGAGGCTGGAATCTGATACAATGGAAATAAATTTCGACTGAAAGTAAATACAGGAAATAAACTTATGCGGAATGTAAATATGAGAAGATAAATTACTTCAAAATAAAAGTGCTCCAAACCCGACAACAACAACAATAATGCGATAATCCTTCGGTATGGAGAATTAAAGCCTTTTGAATATGAATATATGCCTAAGTTGTACTAAGTTTGGATGAGAGAAAGGTTGAAAAGTAAATCCTATTTATAATGCATAGAAACCCTAAATCATGCCATGGCGGTTGTTGAAAACGTGTGATTAAATATAGGAACAAGTGGAGGAAGTGGAGAATGAGCACAAGTCCACTTTTGTAACTGCCTGGAAAATCCAAAGATGGTGAATGCCCCCTCTACATGGAGAATGACATCTTCAAAAAATGGCAAGACTTGCTCTTCCTGAATGTTGATTGATGGACCAGGTCCCTCGCCTCTTGGCTTTCTCTATATCAAACGCCATCACAAACACCTTTAGTGCGAATTGATCAATTTCCTTCATTTTTGTCTCATTCTCTTCATATCTTCGTGTAAGCTCCTAATAAGGTCAAAACTTGTAAAACAAACAAAGCACCAGAATAATATTAGGAATATTAATAAAATAATAATAAAAACATGTGCAAATTGAACCAAATATGTGATGTATTTCAACGTTACTACAGATATCCTTAGCAGCATAGTTAAGACCCCAATCATGGTACTTGGACTCTGGCTGTTCGTGACACATGACGGGAGGAAGGAATATGTTCCAATTCCTGGAACTTAAGCCCTGTGGTGTTGTAGGTTTTTGAGGTGATCAGAAAGGGAAGATTATAGGTTGTGGAACAATTGGTAACAGTTCTCTCCCTTCTATTACTAATGTTTTGTTTGTTGATGGATTAATGCATAACTTATTATCCATAAGTCAATTAAGTGACAATGGTTATGATATTATCTTTAATCGAAACTCCTATAAAGCTGTTAGTCAGAAGAATGGCTCTATCATATTCCATTGCAAGAGGAAAAACTACATCTATAAGATTAGACTTTCTGATCTTAAATAGCAGAATGTAAAATGTATTATGTCTGTTAACGAAGAGCAATGGACGTGGCATAGACGATTGGGTTGTGTCACCATGAGAAGGATCTCTCAGTTGAACAAACTTAATTTAGTCAGATGCCTTCCCAATCTGAAGTTCTCTTCAGAGGATTTTTGTGAAGCATGCATAAAGGAAAGTTTTCTAAAACCTCGTTTAAGGCTAAGACTGTTGTTTCTACCTCTAAACCTTTGGGGCTTCTGCACATTCACTTGTTTGGACCAGTGAAAACTGCTTCTATCAACGGTAAGAAGTATGGATTAGTCATTGTTGATGACTACAGTCGATGGACCTGGGTTAAATTTCTAAAACACAAAGATGAGTCACATTCTGTGTACACTACCTTCTGTACTCAAGTGCAAAATTTGAAGAACTCTAAAATTGTCAGAGTCAGAAGTGATCATGGTGCCGAGTTTGAAAACAAACAGTTTGAAAAGTTGTTTGATGAGAATGGAATTTCCCATGATTTCTCTTGCCCTAGAACTCCATAGCAAAATAGGGTTGTAGAGAGGAAGAATATGACTTTGCAAGAAATAGCCAGAACCATGATCAACGAGACTAACATGGCAAACACTTATGGGCAAAAGTTGTCAACACAACTTGTTATATTCAGAATAGAATCTCTATTAGATCTATTATGGGTAGGACTCCATATGAATTGTGGAAGAATAAGAAACCCAATATTTCATATTTCCACCCGTTTGGATGTAATTGTTTTATTCTGAACACTAATGATAATCTTAACTAGTTTGATTCTAAAGCAAAGAAATATATCATGTTAGGATACTCTGAACGCTTAAAAGGCTATGAAGTATACAACACTGAAACACATATTGTTGAAGAATCAATTCATATTAGATTCAATGATAAGCTTGACTCTAAAAAGTCAAAGCTAGTTAAAATGTTTGCAAATATGGAGATTACATTTTCAAACTCTGAAGGTGATGAACATGTTGTAGAAGAACAAAAGGTAAAGGACTCTGGAGATGTTCAACCAAAAGGTGTTGAAGCCAAAAATCCTATAAGGAAGCACAGACCTAGATCATCATATTCTAAAGAACTAATTCTGGATGACAAGCCTGAACCATTCAGAACTAGATCCTCCTTCAAACCTTATGAAAAGACTCTTCTGGGTTTGGTTTCCCTTTCAGAACCAACATCTGTAGATGAAGCGCTTCTGGAAACACAATGGATTATGAGATTGCGAGAAGAACTTAATCAACTCTCTGAGAGAAATTTGAGGTATGCACCTTCTTAAGTTGTCGCTTATGAAATATGAGGCTTTTGAATAGTGAAGGTCTCATGTATCATAAACGCCTTAAGGTCAGAACCTTTTCATTTGAAAAACTTCTATCCTCAGGAAACTTAAGGGTTTACTTCATTAATGAGCTGTTAGGATAGTGAAACGTTAGTGATTCAACGAAAGAAAATTGTCTTATCGTGAAGTACACTTACACTTGATGTGACATTTTGGGAGAAGAGATTTTCTTTTTGGGATTAGGTTCAAATATTTTCGCTTTATTCCTTGTCAGAAAGTTTTTGCACTATTCAAGGTTTTATTGTCATTGCAAAAGTTGTATTTAAAACCCACTCACTCCATTTCACACACTTTCGCTACTTTATCCTACACTTTCTCTCTTTTTTCAGCCCTAAAACTCTCTTAAAACCAAAACCCTAGTTTGTGTTCGCATCCTTATTTATCTTCAACATGGATCAACAACAATAACAATCAGACGCTTTATACCAACAATCTGCAACTGCTCAACCTTCTGTTCAGAGTTCATCGTCTCAACAACAACAACCTCAACAAGGTTCAGAAATTCATCTTTCCATTTTTGTTGAAAAGCTAACTGTTCTCTGTGAGTTACGGGTGGATTTTGAAAATCTGAAAGCAAATGGGTATGATTTCACTGATGTCTTGAAGACTCAAGAATGGGAAACCTTTTTCGATCGCTTGAAAGGTCCAATTTACCCTAAACTGATCAAAGATTTTTGGCACCCGTTTATTTCTCCAGGTGGTTACATTTGTTTAAAGGTCTGGGGAAATGACATATGCATTTCTAAAAATGACATTGCAAAACTTCTTCAACATGATGGAGATGGTGTTTTGTGTTTTGGCTATGCATGTGCCATTGAGAATATGAGTGGGATTCCTTATGTGGAAAAGATGCTTGAGACCAGTCCTCTCATATTTTTAGATGGAAAGGATTCCGTTTGCACTAATGATCTTCCCAACAATCTAAGAATCTGGTTCAGAATTCTCCGAGGATGTATATAACACATGGGAGCCACATACTCTATAGATTTTCTTGAGATTGATAAGAATTATGCATTGTATTTCACAACTACCGGGGAGAAGCTCAACCTGCCAATAATCTTGTTCAGATACCTGGTAGACATCCTATGGGAAGGATGATTAGAGACATTCTCATAGAAAGTAGGCTAGTAGAGGCGTTAAACTTAACTCATAAATTGGATGTCATAAATTGCACTAAACTGGGTTACCAATTCTCGTGTTGTTTATATTTTGCTTGAATTTTGTATGCTACATAATTATTTTGTCATACACATTATGCCATACATTGTGTTTGACATTTTTCCGTTTGCAAAATAGAATTTCAATTCCTTTCTATTGTCATAATCAGATAGTCAACTCTATCATCAAACTCTACTAATTTGGTTTGCATCTTTAACCGCTTTTGTAACCCCCAAAAAAATAATTATTTTCTTAATGTAGACATTTGTGATGTTTATTGAAATTTTCGCGTTTTTGGGACGATTTAGTCGGTATTAGTTCGGGATAGCGGATCGACATTTAATCCATAATTTTAATATTTTTAGTATTAGAAATATTAATGAGTTAATATTTAGCGTTTTGGGAATTTTCTGAGTAATTAAGTTTAGACCGGAAATATGAGACACTGAGTAATAAGTCGGTATATTAAAATAATCGGATTTTATTTTAATAGAGTTTTAGTGGAAGTATTATTTTTATATTAAGTGTGGAAATAATATTGGGCTTAATTAATGACATCTCTAAGTATTAAGGGGTATATTTTATTAGGCCCATTAGTGATAATAACTAAGTGGTAGTATCACTTTTTCTTGGAGAAGAAAATAAGAAAAGGAGGGTAACCGAGGAAAGAAGAGGAGAGAAAGGAAAAAGAGGGGCTAGGGTTTGAAGAGGAGAAGAAGGAGACCCAAAGTGTTGCTCTAAAGTGTATTTTTTCTCCAATTTTCAATTGAATCTTCTTAGAGCTGCACTCAATCCAAGGTAAGGGTGGATTCTTACTACCTAAATGAGAGTATGATGAATTTTATGTGGGGTTTAGGGTATTAGATTTCTCTACTGTGTTGTTCTATGTATGTTGTGTTGCTGCTAAAAATTTAATTGGTCAATGGATTTCGTCTATGAGGCTGTAGCTCAGGTTCCATTTTTCTTTATAAATGTGCCTAGTTGAAGGTACCGCCACTGTAGCTTGGATGTTCATTTTATGATATATTCGTGTATGCTTGTTCCGCTTCCTGTTTGTATTGCTGCTATATCTTGTGTTCTCCTTTGCTAAACCATTTACTACATGTAACTAAATGTTATAAAAAAAAAGTAGAAGCTTAGATACATCATTTTATAACATAGTCTTAACTTATATTATTATTATATTTGAATTAACAATAGTATAGTAAAGATATATTAATATTATTTTGGTACAATATGTTAGCTGATAAACCAAAATAGCAGAACAGTGCAGATGCCCAGTAGTAATATTAGAATTGAATTAGAAACAGATTCAATTCTTGTACAGGAAATATTAATAGATGGTAAATTAATAGTTGTGATAAATTGTTAGTAGCAAGATGCTGAAAAAGTTAAAAACTGCCCCGTTTGGTCGAATTAGCCGAATTAAGCAGTATAATTAGTTGTCCGGAATTTGATGAAAATTTACGTGATAGCTAAGTTTAATTAGTAGGTTAATGTGGAGGTGATATTTTGTTGAAATTGTGCTATTTTACGAACGGACCAAAATTGTGTAGATTTGAATATCCTTTTTATTAAATGTTGGTTTTGAATTAGAAAATGAATTTGTAAATTGGAACTAATGTAGTGTAATTATTAATTGGTTGATTTAATTAAATAGTAGAATTAATTCAATAAGTCTATTTAATTGGAAAATACTTAGACTTGGATAAATTATTCGGTCTATCGGTAAATTACGGGATCTTGAGAAATTGACCGTAATTGTGTTTTGGTTGAATATTTAGGTTGAGAATAATATATTGCTATGTCAAGGATGTTGTTTTGATAATTAACGTTATCTCTAATTGAGTTAGATGTAAATTTGGAAGTTGTTTTGGCTTATTTGATATATTGGCATATTGCGATTATTTTGCGAATTGGCCGCAATTTGTGATTTTGTTTTGGATGCTTTTGTTGCGATTAATGTTGTGATTGCCAATATGATTATTTCGTGCATTCTTATGTGAATAGTCTCATAGTGTGAATCATAGCAAATTTTGATATTCTATATATAACGCTATGAATTGATAAGTTGTGTTGTGAGCCTTTGGCTAAAATGGAACGGTGTGATGTTGATATGTGACTGTGGTTGTGTTGTTGATATGTCGTTGTTTCGTTGTCGAATTGTGGTCGTTGTATATTTCCGCATAGCATAGCATAACATAAAGTTGAACGGTGTGATGTTGATATGTGACCGTGTTGAAGGCTTTGCCTTATGCCTCAGAATTACTGGCAATGTTCTAAGTTGGGAGTTTTACTCCAATGGTACCACATGCATATGCATAGTTGAGTCGCATTCGAGTCATTATTAGTTGTTG
Organism: Vicia villosa; assembly: GCF_029867415.1. Taxonomy (NCBI): domain Eukaryota; kingdom Viridiplantae; phylum Streptophyta; class Magnoliopsida; order Fabales; family Fabaceae; genus Vicia; species Vicia villosa. Next base: position 34,932,969 of record NC_081184.1, on the reverse strand, counting down.
TTGGTTGAATTTGTTGTCTATGCATTGTGATGCTTATGTGTTGATTTGTTGAAGATGCCGACGTGTTGATATCAAGACTGTTCTTTGATGATGTTCTTTGTGATGTTTATGTTGATGTTGTGTGAAACGGTGATTCATTTATATTCCTTACCTAATATATGATTTATCATAATCCTATTTATATAGTTTGATATCTCACCCTTTCTGTTTGAATGTTGCCTCCATGTGGGTAACGTGCAGGTAATCCAGATGAGTAGCTGTTTCCGCTTATAGTCGAGTTTTGGGTGTCATTGCTCTGATACGTAGCACTTGGGGGGAAATGAACACTTGCTTGATGTTGTTATTTGTTTATTGAACCTTATGATGTATTTGAGAAGTTGCTTGTATTGTTGCTTTTTATGATTCAAAAGATGTTATGTCTTAATTGTTGAATCATTGTGAATCTGTTGCATGTTGAACCTAAGTTTGGATTATGCTATGAATACTATATTATTCATAAGTTGAGATATATGTTATGAGTTTTGTTCACTCCAATCCTGATAGTGTTATGTATTAGTTTGAGAAGCATGACAGGTTTATGTTTATCTTGAATGTGTGACATCCTGATTCTGTTGAGAATTTTTATACTCTGATATTTTCCGCATAAATGCTTGGGGTAGATTTGGGGTGTTACAGCTTTAACCGCTTATGCTTGATTTAAGTCATCACTATACATTTTGTTGTCATCATTAACAATTGTTATCTTTATTAAAGCCATATCACCTACAAGTAACCTGCAAAACAAGATTTCACAAACCCTGCATCTAGAAGACTCAAAAGTTACACTATTACGTTTGTCGCATAATTACCTAACACTTACCAAATTATATTTTAAGCCAGCAACTAAAAAACCTCCCCAATCGTTGGACTGGGAAACTTACCAACAATACTAATAACAATTATTCTCCTTTTGTTGTTATCACTGTTAGACTATGGCAACATATCTAGAAGGGGGTGAATAGATCCCTAAGTTAAAACAGTCCTTTTAAAAACATTTAGGACAAATAGAATTTATTTGAAAATAATCTGAACAGAAGGTTTAAAGTCTAGATCGAAATAATAGTCTAAACGAACCGAGTTACTGGAACTCAGATATGCGCAAGCCATATGGAACTAAAACAATAATAAGAACAATCAAGATAAGTCTATCTCAATAAACCTTTTACCACAAATTACAATGGTTACCTATTTCCAATGAAATTATTGACAAAATTAATAAAACTAGCATTTTATTGAACACTTAGTGTGCGATCAGTTTTTCCTTTAAGCTTTGTTAATATAAAAATTCACTTACAATCATAGTGATTGTAAGATAATCTAGAAAGCAGTTTTAAACTTTAACAATCAAGGAAGGTATTTATACAAATTGATCTATCAAACAACACATTCAACAAATTGTATATAAAAATTAAATGATAGTAAGAGATAAAGAGATAGAGAGAGACACAAGGATTTGGTAGGCAGTTCCCCACATCGTCCTTGCGAGTGGGTACGCCTTCCCTCAATTTAAAATGAAATTAAGAAGTTATTTCTTACTTTGCAAAAGGTAACTACGAGAGAAGTGTTCCAAGAGCAACCATTACAAACCCTAACCATCTGATGTGGATTCAACCCCTTCTCTTCTTTTGATCTTCAACAAGACCAAGACACAATAGCTACCAATTGATTATTTGACTATTGCTACTCCTTTGAGTTCTTTATCTCCAAAGATTTCACGCATGATCAATTGTATGTGTTACAACATAAGACTCCCAATTCAATATGTTGTTCTCGCACTACTCCTTTGCATTATTTATCTCCAAAGCTTTCACTAGGCTGTGATTCCTTCTTGGACTGTCTTGCACGAAAACCCCCTAATCTACAAAAGATCTTGGAGGAAAAACCCCCATTTTTTCGGATGAAGCCTCCTTGATTCTCAACCTCAATCTTAGATTCCCATAAACCTAAATTGTGTGTTATCAACCGAGTCTAGATTACACCCCAACAAAAGATGATTATGTGTGCTTTGTTAGTGTGTATGCATAGGTTCTGGGTTGAAGATGAAGAGCAATTAAGAAATCAGTTATGGTTTCATCAAGTTGAAATGATGCATGCAAAATGTATTTATAGTTGTGTAAAAGGGTGGAAAAAAGAGGTAATTGTTTAGACAAAAAGGTTTGAAAATTGACACAAAAGTAACAGTATGTGTCAACCTGAAACACGGATGTGCCGACACATTAACCTGTTTTTAACAACATGTGTCGGCCTATGTAGATGCATGTGCCAACCTATGCAAGTCAGTAGCTACAAGGTTTAATATTGATTCACATGTGCCAAATTGAAAAATTGTATGTACCGACCTGAAACTGCAAATTTACAACATGTGCCATGACATAAACAAGATGTGCCCGCACATAGTCTGGATGTGCCAGCACATGGAAAATAGAAGCTATAGGCTTTAAAAATGATGTACATGTGTCGACTTGAAAATCGTATGTGCCGGCCTAAAATTGCAAAGTTACAACATGTGCCAGCACATAGACAGAATGTACAGAAACTGCATTTTCATGTTTTTGGTCAATTTCAAAGTGGTTTCTAATGCTTCTTAAGACCTCCAATGCAAGGGGAACCAAGTGACATTGAGATACCATCCAATATACAAAAATGCTAAGTTTTCCTAGTTTTGACATCATGCAAAACATCTAAGGTTAAAGTTTCACTCACATACTACCCTTTTTATGATGGAAAAACTTGCGACGATGCATTTCATGTCTTCATTGAAGGACCCCCCTGAACATGTGCATCCCAACTTCATCTCACATATACTTCTCCCCTTTGATAACATTTAAAAGAGATAAAGGACATCATTAGAAGTATCGTAATTCAAAACAACAATCAATATATCATACAAAGCCTTTTTTGCAAAATAAGAACTGCACTAACATATCCCCATATATATGGAATGACGCAAAATTGATAAACAACCAGCGTAACACATTACCAAACAAGTAATGCAATGCATAAAAGATAATGAATGCTATGCAAGATCAAAATTCTTGAGTTTCTTCTCTAGCGTCACAATTATGTAATACATCACAATGGAACTCCGATGCTACACACGCATGTGCCTAAGCATGGAGACATAAATATCACCAGTAAATCCAAAACAGAATTGCTTACATAACATGTGACAAGACATAATCAAGAATTTCATTTGCAAGATAACATACATACAATCAATTCACGCGTTAATGCAGGACATAACCATAAAATAAAAAAGAAACATGCATGTATACCAAGAGCACACATTTCAAATGATAAAGAGTTAATACATGAAGTCACTATAAGCATATAAATTGAAAACACACTATGGTTGTCAATTAAATCTTTTGGAAATAAAAATCCATGGTTTTCATCATTTAAGAACATAGAAAGAATTTTGTAACTCACATACTTTAAAATAAAATAGGTAAAAGAAAGAGTTTACTTCACAAAGGAAACTTGAAATGATATAACGTTACCGTACACATGACGAAGCATGCACTAGCATTCCACAAGGAACTTGTGTGCCACAAGTGTAACACCCGTTTAATTTTATTCGATTATTTAATTATTTGATTGTGAATTATTTGGTGAAATTGTGATTTGTTTGTGAATTGGTGTGGTTGGAGGGGTGTATGCCTAAATGTGTAGGAAACATGAGGGTGTGGCTAAACATTAGTGTTTATGCTATTTTATTAGAAGTTGAATAATAATAATAATAATAATAATAATAATAATAATAATAATAATAATAATAATAGTAATAATAATAATAATAATAATAATAATAATAATAATAACATGTGATTAAATAAGTAATTGGGCCTATGTTGTGTTAGCATAAGGAATCGTGGGGGTGTTGTTGTTAAGTCCATTAGTGAGTAGAGGTTAGTAAGGGGTTAACTAAAAGAGAAAAGAGAATTGGGGAAAAGAAAATTATATAGAACGTGAAAAAGAGGAGTTATCATAGAAGAGGAGAAATGACACAAAGAGGCTAGAGTAAGGAATCCAATGTAAGAGTAGGGAATCACCAATCCAAGGTAAGGGTGAAGTTCTAATTCTATAAGGTTGGGTATGATGATTAGTAGATAAGAATGGGGTTTTGGTCCTATGTTGATATTCTTAGGTTTTGGAATGGGAATTTCATAGAGCTGATGATTGATGCATGTTTGATGATAATTTGTTGTTACTATGTGTTGTATATGTGTTGTATTGCTTATAATTCATGATAATTTCTTGTTACTATATGATTTATATGCGTTTTTATAATCCCAATAGATGTTGTATGAATAGAGGAACATGAATATATGACTCTTTTGTAAAACCAGAGTGTTTAGGATGGGTTTTTGGAAGGAAAAGTGGCTGGGACAATAGCCCTGGAAGAAAAAGTTTTATATTTTTCAAAACTGAATTGGGTCTTGGACAATAGTGATTTATCATGATTTTTAGTGAATTTTCCATAATTTACTGGACTCGTTTGAATAGTCTTTGAGCCGAGTTTTGATGAAAATTGAATACTTGAATTTTTTCTAAGTTATGCATTGTAATAGATGATTGTTTGAGAAAGACATTTTTATCTTATTTGCGAACTATTGTTTATGAGTGTTTGTTGTGGATTTGAAATGACAATGAGGTAATGGCCTATATTGGCGTTTGTAGAAGGCTTATGCCTTATGGTTGCATAATTGTGTTGTTGCATATCAGTGTCGCATACATTGCATTGTTCAGGGCTTATGCTCTGTTGTTGGCCAGGATTGGCGAATCGTGGAAGACTTATCTCTTGTTGATGCCTCTATTTATTAGCATTACGTTTAGGGCTTATTCCCTGTTGGTACCACATGCATTCGAGCCAGTGTTGGTCTCATTGCATTTTATAACCAATGATGTGATAATAAGTTGTTTGTGTTGAATAATTGCTTTTTACATGTTGATGGATGATAATAATTTTGTGAAGTTGGTGAAATGTGTATAACTTTATTCTAATATGCTTGTTATCATACATTTCTTTATATGGTTATTATATCTCACTCCTTTTGTTTGAATGTTACCCCTATGTTGGTAACGTGCAGGTGAGCAGGAGTGAATGATAGTTACCTTCAGTTAGTTCGAGTCGACGTCGTTGCTCTGATACGTAACACTAGGGGGGATGAATGCTTCTTTGTTCTTTTTTTGGATTTTAAATAATTATTGGAGCCTTCTTGAATATTGAAGTTGGCTTTTATTGAATTAATTTGTTACGTTGGTTTTAACTGAATTATGAATATTTCCCGCTGCGTAATAAAAGTTGCTTTGAAGACTATGTTATTTTGATCGGTTCATCCGACATTGAATGTGTTATGTATCCGTTAATAATTGCGAGTAAATGTTTATGTTTTGAAGAATGTGACATCCTAGTCTTGTGATGGAAAATTTAAATGAAATTTTTTACTATGATTTAATTATTATTCACCGAGGTAAATTAGGGTGTTACAACAAGGACTTTGACTTTACCGTTATTACTCTTTTATCTTTTATCACCAAACCTAATACTTTAATTTTTAATGCATCCAAGAGAGTTGTTGACTTAATGATCATCCATTTTAATTTGGATTTTCATCTTAATTCTTTTCACAATTGATATGTTTCTCCTCCTCAAGTTTCACCTCCTTAGGATGATCAATCCCTTATTTGGTGTTCATTGAGTATGTCTTATGAAGATACACCTACATCATGAAAGAAATACCTTTTTCGAGTATTCTCGGATACAAACATTACATGTATATGTATCTTTTACAAATTAAATAATACTTGTTGTTGGTTTCTAGGTGTGAGATATTGGATCGAACTCTAGTATTGTCGAAGGGTAGCTTCTTGGTTCGACAGTTCGACAGAGTTAAGCATGAAGTCGAAGGATTGTTCACATGCTGGTGTCGAAGTGTACATGCTGTAGTCGAAGATGGGTCTAGCATGCAGATGTCGAAGATGCTAGGGTTGTTAGCATGTTAAATTAGGTTTTAGTGTTTAAACCCTAATTTTTTAAGTTAGCTTGTTTATTAAGTTGGCTTGTGTAATGGGCCTTGCTGAAAAAGCCCATTAGTTAGTATGTTAGGTTTTATTATAAATAGCATACTAGTCTCTCATCATTGCTAAGCTGCAAATCCTAATTTAGGGTGAGAGAGGTTATTTGTTATTCTTGTAAACTTGTAATCTTGTTTTAAGAGAAAGTAAAAGAATAGAAGTTATAACCAATTCTTGTGTTCCTCTTCTTCCTTGTCCTTTATTCTTCCTTGTTTTATACTTTGTTCTTGGCATTGAATTCACAACATAATGGTGCGGTGAGCATGGAGAAGATGCCTTCAACAAAGTATGAGATTGAAAAGTTCACCGGAGTGAATGACTTCGGTCTGTGGCGCTTGAAGATGAAAGCCCTACTGGTTTAGTAGGGTTGCTTGGAAGCGTTGAAGGGAGAGGCAGCCATGAATGCTGCATTAACGGCAGCGGAGAAGACGAATATAATCGAGAAAGCACACAGCGCAATTTTGTTGAGCCTTGGTGATAAGGTTCTCTGGCAGGTATCAAAGGAGACGACGACATCAGGGTCATGGGTGAAACTTGAAAGTTTGTACATGACCAAATCGCTGGTAAATCGACTCTACCTGAAGCAAGCTTTGTATTCATTCAAGATGATTGAAGACAAAGTGTTGGCTGAGCAGTTGGATATGTTCAACAAGCTGATTCTTGATCTTGAAAATATTGATGTGAAGATCGATGATGAAGATCAAGCGCTGTTACTATTGTGTTCTTTGCCTCGATCACATGCTCACTTCAAAGAAACTCTCTTGTATTGAAGGGAGTCCCTGACGTTTGAAGATGTTCAATCAGCCTTGTATTCTAAGGACTTGAATGAACGAAAAGAGCATAAACCTTCGACTGTTGGTGAAGGTTTGGCCGTTAAAGGAAAACTCTTACGAAAGGATGGTAAGTTTGACAAGAAGAAGGGCAAAAGCCAGTCGAAGTCTTATAGTGGCGAAGAATCTGGCATTCGATGCTATCATTGTAAGAAGGAGGGTCACACAAGAAAGGTGTGCCCTGAACGCCTGAAAGATCATGTAGGTAAGGATAATGGCAACGCTGCCATTGTTCAAGATGATTTCGAATCATCTGATGTTCTTGTGGTTTCAAGCAGTGACTCTAGGAAGGAGTGGATTATGGCTTCAGGTTGCACTTGGCACATGACTCCAAACAAAGACTTGTTCGAGGAATTATGTGATCAAGATGGTGGATCAGTATTGCTGGGAAACAACAAGGCTTGCAAGATTGTAGGTGTTGGATCTGTGAGATTCAAGCTCCATGATGAGTCAATAAGGTTGTTGACTGAAGTCAGGTAGGTTCCTGATTTGAAGAGAAATCTACTTTCTCTTGGTGAATTCGACAAGAAAGGATATGTTTTCCAAGGAGAGAAAAATGTCCTAAGAGTCATGAAGGGGTCGAAGGAAGTCTTGAGAGGCGTGATGAAACAAGGCTTGTATACCCTTGAGGCTGAAGTTGTAAGTGGTTCGACAAATGTTGCATATACGAAACCTTTGTCGAAGACAGAAATCTGGCACATGAGATTGGGCCATGTCATTGAAAAAGGTCTGGTCGAAATAGGGAAAGAAAATTTGCTTGGTGGAGACAAAGTCGAAAAGCTGAAGTTTTGTGAACCCTGCGTACTTAGAAAATCTTGCAGAGTGAAGTTCAACAAAGGCAAACAAAGAAAACATGGATCCCTTGATTACATCCATGCTGATCTTTGGGGGCCTGCAAGGTGTCCATCACACTCAGGAGCAAGGTATTTTCTATCCATAGTTGATGATTATTCCTGAAAGTTATGGGTATTCATCCAGAAGACTAAGGATGAAACTTTTGAGAATTTCAAAAGTTGGAAGACTCTAGTAGAAAATCAGACTGGGAGAAAGGTCAAGAGGTTGAGAACCGATAATGGCCTTGAATTTTGCAATGAAGCGTTCGATAGCGTTTGTGCTGACTCTGGTATTGCAAGGCACAGAACTACTGCAGGTACTCCACAGCAAAATGGTTTGGCTGAAAGGTTTAATCGAACTATTTTGGAGAGAGTCAGATGCATGTTGACAAGTGCGGGGTTAAAGAAGGTGTTCTGGGCTGAGGCTGTTTCGACAGCAACATATCTGATAAACAGATGTCCTTCGACAGCGTTAGATATGAAGACACCTGAAGAAGTTTGGTCGGGACATCCACCAGATCTCGACAAACTGAGAGTATTTGGCTGCATAGCCTATGCTCACATTAGGCAAGACAAGGTCGAACCTAGAGCTCTGAAATGTATGTTCATGGGATACCCTAAAGGAGTCAAAGCTTATAGGCTATGGTGTAACACCTCATTTTCTACCCAAAATTTATATTAAGATCAGAGTACCAAAATTTCAAACAAACAAATAAGATGTCACATTCTCAACTTAAACAACATAATTTGTATTTCATTTAATAGGATACATAGCATTCGGCGGAATAACTCACAACATAATAGTTCATATAATCATAACCACCTTTTTATTATTAAAACAACAGAATTAGAAAATTCAACTTATAATTCAGTTGACAACTTTATTCAACTAAAACATCGTTCAATTTATAATTATGCAACACTTAGTAATAACCACAACATAACAAAACATCCCCCCGAGTGCTACGTATCAGAGCAAGACCAACTCGAACTAACAGCAACTAAAACTTCATAAATTTCTTCAACTTCCACATCTATTTTTGAGTACCTGCTCAGTTACCCATAATAGGTAACATCATTACAGAAGGGGTGAGATATCGAATAATATAAACAAGAGTATGATAATTAATATATTATATCAATGAATATACAATTTCACTTCTTTACAACTTTCAAACAACAACCATAATAACAATTTATCAAAAAGGTTACCACAACAATTAACAACAACAATTACATCAACAATTATAATAATAGTTATAATAACTATTATACAATTTTCTAGACCATTCTCGTCGCAACAAGTCGACACAACTATATCATCACAACTCACATCACGTCATCATATTCAACAACAATTCACATCACCGTTTAAGTCACATCACTTCACATTTAAATCACACTCATGCCATATAGAATGAGACTCTAACAAGTGAAAATGCATGTGGTACCCAGGGCTTCAGCCCTCGTCGCCAATTGCCAATTAATAGAGGCAGTCAAGGCATAAGCCTTCGTCGCTAATTTTGCCAATCTAGGCCGTCACAAAATGCATATGCAATGGATGCAACAATCACAAACAACAACAATCATCGTCACAAAGGCATAAGCATATATCGTCGCTATACAAATTCATCGTCGCTTCAACACTGGCCATAGGCCTACAACTTCGTCAACATATCAATAACTTAAACAACAACATGTTTAATAACAACATATTCAAGTCACATAAAACAAAACAACATTGGTCATAAGACTTGCAACTCAAATAATTTGCCCGTAAATCAGGACAATTCGACTTATCCAACTTCACCTGAAATCAACTTTATTCAACCAAAACTCAACCAAGCAAACAACCAAAAATACCAACTAACATATACGAATTAGCCCGAAAATTCTCAACTATTTTCGAACAACTATTTATACTGCTAAATTCTACTAAATCGACTAATTGATACTGTCTTATTGTACTATCATAAAAAAAACCATCATCTGCTACTAAACTACCCTGCTGTGTTATACCTTTTAAAAACCAAACCCATAGTTAATATTTTGATTTTTATATATTATCTTTATTAAAGTTATAACCATAACTATTACTAAAGCCAAAAATATCGTTACTGTCATTAAGCTACAATATATTAAGAACTACAAAAGTGTATCTACTAAATGTATATAATATTCACTAGTCATGGATATGCTATATGAATTTATCAACTAGTATTACTTACACATGAAGTGCCACTACAACATCACAAAATAAATGAAACAAAATTGACACAGTGAGAAAGATGGGGCGCCCATCTCATTGTGTGAGGCGTCCGCCTCTAGGTCATATGGGGTCCACCCCTTCCTTATTTTCAATGGGACGACCGTCCCCCTATTGTATCCTGTTCATTTTTTTAATTTCCTGCAATTCGGTCATGTTTCCTCTCGTTTCTCATATTAATTCTTATCTTACCAAATCAATATCGCGGTCAACCAAAAATTACAACTTAGCTCGTCAATTATCTGAACCGATTACATTAGTTTTCAGCAACCTAAAATCTCGCCGAATCAACCCACAACAACATATTGAATCAACTATAGATTTTTATCGATCACAACCAGAACAATTAACAATTCATCCATTATGCTACTAAAACAAAAACACGGCAGAAAAATTATACAACCTGATCCCACATACCATTCATCATAGTCCCGGTTATAAAATTCGAACCCCACCCTTACCTGAATTTAACAGCAGTTCGAATTCTCATCGAGTGCAAGCCTTTGATTCTTTGCCTCATCCCAACGATCAATTCTTCCTCTGCCAAAACTCTCGTTCCTCTTTGTCTGCAACTTTGTTTTACAATCAGTTCTCCCAAAAGACAAAACCTTATTTTCCTCAGAAACCTAATTCTCTTCTATTTTTCCTTTAACCAAATAATAATAATAATAATATTATTATTAATAACTTCTACTCTTATTGGGCTTCACCTCTCTACACCTCCTTATTACTACTACCATCATAATAAAAAACCCAACCAACAAACTCATCTTATTCCAATAGTATAATTATATTATTTTCCACAACTTAATCAACTAATTACTAAAAAAACCCACACAACAACTTAAACCGGCATAATAATCCAATAAATAAATAATATTATTCTTAATATTATTCCTCCGATTTAAACCGACTAAAATCTAACTTTACTTAATAATTCAAATACGCCTCTTAAAATAATACCGACAAATCCAATTACTCTGATTAATTCTCAAACTTCGTCTAAATCCAATAATAAATCCTTAATTAATTTAATTAAATAATTAATTAAATTTGGGGCGTTACAACTCTCCCCCACTTAGGATATTTTCGTCCTCGAAAATCCATCCGACACAACCATCCTCTACTTCGCTTATACTCGACTATACAACATCACAACATACTCATATCAAGATTCTCGTTATAGCATCCATCACTTTGAGCACCATTAAGATAGCAAGATAAGTCTATAACATTCAACACGATTCCGTCTACTATTAACAAGAGATTAAAGGTGATCAAGTCCTCAATTTGTCAATAGATATCTGACAATCGTAATGGAGCGTAAACCATCGTTACTAACTACTATGTTTTTTTTTCAACTTATACTTACATCACCAAAAGCACCATACTTCAACAATTCCCAAAGTCATCTGAACATGCTAACATCTACGTCTTGCAGCTACATACTACTACACACATTATGATAACATCAAAACAAAATTCCTTTATACCATCTTCAACACTTCCTATTCTTGAAATTATACTCTTCGCATTCCCAACAACTTCAACAACTTCTACAACTTTTTCCAAATTTTCAGCAAGAATCACACAACATCAAACACAATTACCTCTTTCAATACAGACCTCCCAAACGCAAAATTATATTCCAAAATGAAGGAAATTTCGTGTAGATTCCAGAACTTCAAGAATCGCTTAAATCCGGTTTTCGAGTATAAAGTTATCACCCTTGCAATGGGAATGGTCCATAATTCCTTATGCAGAATTTTCCAAAAATCAGCATCAGACCCAAATATTAAAATGCACTTTTCTTCCTCTGCACAAATTTCCTGAAGACAAATCTTATATGCAAACTGTAGAGAATTTCGTAAGCTTTCCAAAAAGTCCGGAATCGCTTCAATCAGAATCACGAATAAAAAGTTATGTCCCTTTTACTGACAATTGTTCCATAATTGCAAAAATCAGAATTTGAGGTTTATGGACATAAGTTCCATCTCTCTCTCTCTCTCTCTCTCTCTCTCTCTCTCTCTCTCTCTCTCTCTCTTGCTTCCAAGATCTACCAACATCGTTTCTTCATTCAAGACACTCCAACTTGTCAAACAACTAAAATCTTAAATCCATGTTACCTCGGAAAACAACACAACTTAAACAATACTTGCACTGTCACCAACTGCAGCACACCAACATCTTACAACTGAATAGGTCCGAGAAGCACCGCATCTCCCCCACTTAGCTTCAACCCAACTCTTGCAACCAACAACTAGAAAACAAACAAGTACCGACAGTGTTTCACACACTTGTCGTATACAAAGGGATAAATAATATTAGACAACACTGGCCGGACAGACCGACCTGCTCTGATACCACTAATGTAACACCTCATTTTCTACCCAACATTTATATTAAGATCAGAGTACCAAAATTTCAAACAAACAAATAAGATGTCACATTCTCAACTTAAACAACATAATTTGTATTTCATTTAACAGGATACATAGCATTCGGCGGAATAACTCACAACATAATAGTTCATATAATCATAACCACCTTTTTATTATTAAAACAACAGAATTAGAAAATTCAACTTATAATTCAGTTAACAACTTTATTCAACTAAAACATCGTTCAAATTAATAATTATGCAACACTTAGTAATAACCACAACATAACAAAACATCCCCCCGAGTGCTACGTATCAGAGCAAGACCAACTCAAAATAACAGCAACTAAAACTTCATAAATTTCTTCAACTTCCACATCTATTCTTGAGTACCTGCTCAGTTACCCATAATAGGTAACATCATTACAGAAGGGGTGAGATATCGAATAATATAAACAAGAGTATGATAATTAATATATTAGATCAATGAATATACAATTTCACTTCTTTACAACTTTCAAACAACAACCATAATAACAATTTATCAGCAAAGGTTACCACAACAATTAACAACAACAATTACATCAACAATTAGCAACAACAATTATAATAATAGTTATAATAACTATTGTACAATTTTCTAGACCATTCTCGTCGCAACAAGTCGACACAACTATATCATCACAACTCACATCACGTCATCATATTCAACAACAATTCACATCACCGTTTAAGTCACATCACTTCACATTTAAATCACACTCATGCCATATAGAATGAGACTCTAACAAGTGAAAATGCATGTGGTACCCAGGGCTTCAGCCCTCGTCGCCAATTGCCAATTAATAGAGGCAGTCAAGGCATAAGCCTTCGTCGCTAATTTTGCCAATCCAGGCCGTCACAAAATGCATATGCAATGGATGCAACAATCACAAACAACAACAATCATCGTCACAAAGGCATAAGCCTATATCGTTGCTATACAAATTCATCGTCGCTTCAACACTGGCCATAGGCCTACAACTTCGTCAACATATCAATAACTTAAACAACAACATGTTTAATAACAACATATTCAAGTCACATAAAACAAAACAACATTGGTCATAAGACTTGCAACTCAAATAATTTGCCCGTAAATCAGGACAATTCGACTTATCCAACTTCACCTGAAATCAACTTTATTCAACCAAAACTCAACCAAGCAAACAACCAAAAATACCAACTAACATATACGAATTAGCCCGAAAATTCTCAACTATTTTCGAACAACTATTTATACTGCTAAATTCTACTAAATCGACTAATCGATACTGTCTTATTGTACTATCATAAAAAAAACCATCATCTGCTACTAAACTACCCTGCTGTGTTATACCTTTTAAAAACCAAACCCATAGTTAATATTTTGATTTTTATATATTATCTTTATTAAAGTTATAACCATAACTATTACTAAAGCCAAAAATATCGTTATTGTCATTAAGCTACAATATATTAAGAATTACAAAAGTGTATCTACTAAATGTATATAATATTCACTAGTCATGGATATGCTATATGAATTTATCAACTAGTATCACTTACACATGAAGTGCCACTACAACATCACAAAATAAATGAAACAAAATTGACACAGTGAGAAAGATGGGGCGCCCATCTCATTGTGTGAGGCGTCCGCCTCTAGGTCATATGGGGTCCACCCCTTCCTTATTTTCAATGGGACGACCGTCCCCCCTATTGTATCCTGTTCATTTTTTTTTAATTTCCTGCAATTCAGTCATGTTTCCTCTCGTTTCTCATATTAATTCTTATCTTACCAAATCAATATCGCGGTCAACCAAAAATTACAACTTAGCTCGTCAATTATCTCAACCGATTACATTAGTTTTCAGCAACCTAAAATCTCGCCGAATCAACCCACAACAACATATTGAATCAACTATAGATTTTTATCGATCACAACCAGAACAATTAACAATTCATCCATTATGCTACTAAAACAACAACACGGCAGAAAAATTATACAACCCGATCCCACATACCAATCATCATAGTCCCGGTTATAAAATTCGAACCCCACCCTTACCTGAATTTAACAGCAGTTCGAATTCTCATCGAGTGCAAGCCTTTGACTCTTTGCCTCATCCCAACGATCAATTCTTCCTCTGTCAAAACTCTCGTTCCTCTTTGTCTGCAACTTTGTTTTACGATCAATTCTCCCAAAAGACAAAACCTTATTTTCCACAGAAACCTAATTCTCTTCTATTTTTCCTTTAACCAAATAATAATAATATTATTATTATTAACTTCTACTCTTATTGGGCTTCACCTCTCTACACCTCCTTATTACTACTACCATCACAATAAAAAACCCAACCAACAAACTCATCTTATTCTAATAGTATAATTATATTATTTTCCACAACTTAATCAACTAATTACTAAAATAACCCACACAACAACTTAAACCGGCATAACAATCCAATAAATAAATAATATTATTCTTAATATTATTCCTCCGATTTAAACCGACTAAAATCTAACTTTACTTAATAATTCAAATACGCCTCTTAAAATAATACCGACAAATCCAATTACTCTGATTAATTCTCAAACTTCGTCTAAATCCAATAATAAATCCTTAAATAATTTAATTAAATAATTAATTAAATTTGGGGCGTTACAACTCTCCCCCACTTAGGATATTTTCGTCCTCGAAAATCCATCCGACACAACCATCCTCTACTTCGCTTATACTCGACTATAAAACATCACAACATACTCATATCAACAAGATTCTCGTTATAGCATCCATCACTTTGAGCACCATTAAGATAGCAAGATAAGTCTATAACATTCAACACGATTCCGTCTACTATTAACAAGAGATTAAGGGTGATCAAGTCCTCAATTTGTCAATAGATATCTGACAATCGTAATGGAGCGTAAACCATCGTTACTAACTACTATGTTTTTTTTTTCAACTTATACTTACATCACCAAAAGCACCATACTTCAACAATTCCCAAAGTCATCTGAACATGCTAACATCTACGTCTTGCAGCTACATACTACTACACACCTTATGATAACATCAAAACAAAATTCCTTTATACCATCTTCAACACTTCTTATTCTTGAAATTATACTCTTCGCATTCCCAACAACTTCAACAACTTCTACAACTTTTTCCAAATTTTCAGCAAGAATCACACAACATCAAACACAATTACCTCTTTCAATACAGACCTCCCAAACGCAAAATTATATTCCAAAATGAAGGAAATTTCGTGTAGATTCCAGAACTTCAAGAATCGCTTAAATCCGGTTTTCGAGTATAAAGTTATCATCCTTGCAATGGGACTGGTCCAGAATTCCTTATGCAGAATTTTCCAAAAATCAGCATCAGACCCAAATATTAAAATGCACTTTTCTTCCTCTTCACAAATTTCCTGAAGACAAATCTTATATGCAAACTATAGAGAATTTCGTAAGCTTTCCAAAAAGTCCAGAATCGCTTCAATCAGAATCACGAATAAAAAGTTATGTCCTTTTTACTGACAGTTGTTCCATAATTGCAAAAATCAGAATTTGAGGTTTATGGACATAAGTTCCATCTCTCTCTTTCTCTCTCTCTCTCTCTCTCTCTCTCTCTCTCTCTCTCTCTCTCTCTCTCTCTCTCTCTTGCTTACAAGATCTACCAACATCGTTTCTTCATTCAAGACACTCCAACTTTGTCAAACAACTAAAATCTTAAATTCATGTTACCTCGGAAAACAACACAACTTAAACAATACTTGCACTGT
Organism: Vicia villosa; assembly: GCF_029867415.1. Lineage (NCBI taxonomy): Eukaryota > Viridiplantae > Streptophyta > Magnoliopsida > Fabales > Fabaceae > Vicia > Vicia villosa. The sequence continues at coordinate 34,916,734 of NC_081184.1, read as the reverse complement.
CGCCAACTGCAGCACACCAACATCTTACAACTGAATAGGTCCGAGAAGCACCGCTTCTCCCCCACTTAGCTTCAAGCCAACTCTTGCAACCAACAACTAGAAAACAAACAAGTACCGACAGTGTTTCACACACTTGTCGTATACAAAGGGATAAATAATATTAGACAACACTGGCCGGACAGACCGACCTGCTCTGATACCACTAATGTAACACCTCATTTTCTACCCAACATTTATATTAAGATCAGAGTACCAAAATTTCAAACAAACAAATAAGATGTCACATTCTCAACTTAAACAACATAATTTGTATTTCATTTAACAGGATACATAGCATTCGGCGGAATAACTCACAACATAATAGTTCATATAATCATAACCACCTTTTTATTATTAAAACAACAGAATTAGAAAATTCAACTTATAATTCAGTTAACAACTTTATTCAACTAAAACATCGTTCAAATTAATAATTATGCAACACTTAGTAATAACCACAACATAACAAAACATCCCCCCGAGTGCTACGTATCAGAGCAAGACCAACTCGAAATAACAGCAACTAAAACTTCATAAATTTCTTCAACTTCCACATCTATTCTTGAGTACCTGCTCAGTTACCCATAATAGGTAACATCATTACAGAAGGGGTGAGATATCGAATAATAAAAACAAGAGTATGATAATTAATATATTAGATCAATGAATATACAATTTCACTTCTTTACAACTTTCAAACAACAACCATAATAACAATTTATCAGATAAGGTTACCACAACAATTAACAACAACAATTACATCAACAATTAGCAACAACAATTATAATAATAGTTATAATAACTATTATACAATTTTCTAGACCATTCTCGTCGCAACAAGTCGACACAACTATATCATCACAACTCACATCACGTCATCATATTCAACAACAATTCACATCACCGTTTAAGTCACATCACTTCACCTTTAAATCACACTCATGCCATATAGAATGAGACTCTAACAAGTGAAAATGCATGTGGTACCCAGGGCTTCAGCCCTCGTCGCCAATTGCCAATTAATAGAGGCAGTCAAGGCATAAGCCTTCGTCGCTAATTTTGCCAATCCAGGCCGTCACAAAATGCATATGCAATGGATGCAACAATCACAAACAACAACAATCATCGTCACAAAGGCATAAGCCTATATCGTCGCTATACAAATTCATCGTCGCTTCAACACTGGCCATAGGCCTACAACTTCGTCAACATATCAATAACTTAAACAACAACATGTTTAATAACAACATATTCAAGTCACATAAAACAAAACAACATTGGTCATAAGACTTGCAACTCAAATAATTTGCCCGTAAATCAGGACAATTCGACTTATCCAACTTCACCTGAAATCAACTTTATTCAACCAAAACTCAACCAAGCAAACAACCAAAAATACCAACTAACATATACGAATTAGCCTGACAATTCTCAACTATTTCCGAACAACTATTTATACTGCTAAATTCTATTAAATCGACTAATCGATACTGTCTTATTGTACTATCATAAAAAAAACCATCATCTGCTACTAAACTACCCTGCTGTGTTATACCTTTTAAAAACCAAACCCATAGTCAATATTTTGATTTTTATATATTATCTTTATTATAGTTATAATCATAACTATTACTAAAGCCAAAAATATCGTTACTGTCATTAAGCTACAATATATTAAGAACTCCAAAAGTGTATCTACTAAATGTATATAATATTCACTAGTCATGGATATGCTATATGAATTTATCAACTAGTATCACTTACACATGAAGTGTTAGAACAAGAATTGTTCTGATCAATAATCTTAATTTTGATGATAACAATGTATATGAATTTTGCTCTAGATAATGTGGTACTCTAATCCTATGCAATTTCCTTTTCAGGAAATATATAAAGAGTATGCACAAATCAACGCTAAGAAGCTTTGACTCAGAAGGTTCAGTATGCAACTTCAGCACATGGTCTGGCAAGACATCAGAAGATGGTCAAGCAGAATCAGAACATGGTCTTTTAGAAGCATCAGAAGAACTTGAGTTCAGAAGCAGAAGCACTGAAGTCATGGAATCACGCTCAGAAGCATATCAAGATCAGAAGATAAGAAGTTGCTCTGCACCAAGCTGTTTTTACTCTGATGATTTTCAACGTAGTATTTACAAAGAACAAATCAGAATCAAGTACTAGATGGCAGGCTACGCTGACTGACAAAAGGAACGTTAGAAGCTATTAAAGGCAATGTCAGTAGTCACAGCAAAAGCAAGGCTCGAGGTAGTTGACAAAACAGTGAAACATTAAATGCAATGCTGTACGGAATACGCAAAGCATTAAATGCTCCCAACGGTCATCTTCTCAAACGCCTATATAAATGAAGTTCTGATGAGAAGCAAGGTTATGAATCCTGAACGAACTTATTCTGAAAAACTTGCTGAAACGCTGTTCAACTCAAAAGCTCCGAAACTTCATCTTCAACCTCACTACATTACTGTTGTAATACTTTAGTGAGTTTAAGCTTAAATCTGTAAGAGAAATATCACAGTTTGTGATTATCGCTTTTAAGAAGCAATTGTAATACTCTTAGAATTGATTACATTAATTTGTAAGTAACTAGAGTGATCAAGTGTTGATCAGGATACTCTAGGAAGTCTTAGCTTGTGTCTAAGCAGTTGTAATTAGAGTGATCACGTGGTGGTCAGGATACTCTAAGAAAGTCTTAGCTTGTGTCTAAGCATTTGTTCCTAGAGTGATCAGGTTGTGATCAGAAGACTCTAGAAGACTTAGAAGTTGTCTAAGTGGAAAACCATTGTAATCTTGTGTGATTAGTGGATTAAATCCTCAGTTGAGGTAAATCACCTTGTATAGGGTGGACTGGAGTAGTTTAGTTAACAACGAACCAGGATAAAAATACTTGTGCAAATTATTTTTATCTTACGAGTTTTTGAAACTACACTTATTCAAACCCCCCCTTTCTAAGTGTTTTTCTATCCTTCAATTGGCATCAGAGCGCCGGTTCTAAGGTGCAAGCACTTAACCGTGCTTAGAAAAGATTCAGGAAGAGAAAAACGCTTCAGTAAAAGATGGCTGGTGAAGTTCAAACAAATCCAACTGCATCTACATCTGGCTCTGCTGAGCAATACAATCGTAACAATGGTTATACTAGACCACCAGTATTTGATGGTGAAAATTTTGAATACTGGAAAGATAAACTGGAAAGTTACTTTCTTGGTCTGGATGCTGATCTATGGGATCTTCTGTTGGATGGTTACAAACATCCTATTAAAGCTACTGGTGTAAGGCTCACGAGAAGCGAAATGACTGATGATCAAAAGAAAGATTTCAAAAATCATCACAAATGCAGGACTGTTTTGCTGAATGCTATCTCTCATGCTGAGTATGAGAAGATATCTAACAGGGAAACGGCCCATGACATATATGAGTCCTTGAAAATGACTCATGAAGGAAATGCTCAAGTTAAGGAGACCAAAGCTCTTGCACTAATCCAGAAGTACGAAGCCTTCAAGATGGAGGATGATGAAGACATTGAGAAGATGTTTTCAAGATTTCAAACTCTGACTGCTGGATTAAGAGTTCTGGACAAAGGCTACACCAAGGCTGATCATGTAAAGAAGATCATCAGAAGCTTGCCCAGAAGATGGGGCCCAATGGTGACTGCATTCAAAATTGCAAAGAATCTGAATGAAGTTTCTTTGGAAGAGCTGATCAGTGCCCTGAGGAGTCATGAGATTGAACTTGATGCAAATGAACCTCAGAAGAAAGGTAAGTCTATTGCATTAAAATCTAATGTTAAAAAATGCACTAACGCTTTTCAGGCTAGAGAAGAAGATCCCGAAGAATCAGAATCTGAAGAAGATGAACTGTCCATGATCTCCAGAAGGGTAAACCAACTTTGGAAGAGCAAGCAAAGGAAGTTCAGAAGCTTCAGAAGTTCAAAGAAATTTGAACATGGAGAATCTATTGGTGACAGAAGATCTGACAAGAAGAAGGCTGTCTGCTATGAGTGCAATGAGCCTGGACATTACAAGAACGAGTGTCCAAAACTTCAGAAGGAGAATCCCAAGAAGAAGTTTCATAAGAAGAAAGGTCTTATGGCAACATGGGATGATCCTGAATCAGAATCAGAATCAGACTCTGAAGGAGAGCAAGCCAACTTTGCACTGATGGCTACAGAAAATGATGGATCAGAATCTACATCAGAATCAGATTCTGAAGAGGTATTTTCTGAACTATCTAGAGAAGAGTTAGTTTCCAGTTTAACAGAACATCTGGAACTCAAGGCTCATCTTAGTATCAAATACAAAAAGCTGAAAAAGCAGTTTGAATTTGAAACTAAGAAGCTGGAATTGGAAAATTCTGAACTGGAGGAAAAAGTTTTAAATCTATCCAAAGATAGTGGATCTCCTTCTGAAACAGAAAAACCCATTCCTAGCATGAATCATATTCTGAAAGAATATGACTCGAGCTTCAGAAAGTTCTTATCTAGAAGTATTGGCAGAAGTCATCTTGCTTCTATGATATATGGTGTTTCTGGAAACAGAAGGTTTGGTTTTGGCTATGAGGGTGATACCTCACATAAATTTGAACCTGTTGATGATCTGAAGATCACATACAAGCCATTGTATGATCAGTTCAAATATGGCCATGCTCATGATATTAGGCTCACTTCACATGCACAGAAGTTTAGCACTGTTCACACCAAGAAGCATGTGACACATCCTAAGAAATATCATGCTGACAAACCTAAAGAATATCCTGCTGTTCCTCCTGTTAAATATTTTGCTAAACCCAAGTCCAATCAGAACTTGAGGAGAACTAACAAGAAAGGACCCAAGAAATTGTGGGTACCTAAGGAGAAGATAATTTCTGTTGCAGATATCCTTGGCGGCAAAGAGGACAAAAAGCAAAATATCATGGTACCTGGACTCTGGGTGCTTGCGACACATGACGGGAAGAAGGTCTACATTCCAAGACCTGGTTCTTAAACCAGGTGGAGAAGTAAAGTTTGGAGGAGATCAGAAGGGCAAAATCATTGGCTCTGGAACCATAAGTCTTGGTAACTCTCCTTCCATAACTAATGTACTTCTTGTAGAAGGATTAACGCATAACTTATTGTCCATAAGTCAATTAAGTGACAATGGTTATGATATAATCTTCAATCAAAAGTCTTGCAAGACTGTAAGTCAGAAGGATGGCTCAATCCTATTTACAGGCAAGAGGAAGAACAACATTTATAAGATTGATCTTTCTGAACTTGAGAAGCAGAAGGTGACTTGTCTTATGTCTGTTTCTGAAGAGCAATGGGTCTGGCACAGAAGATTAGGTCATGCTAGTTTGAGAAAGGTTTCTCAGATTAACAAACTAAATCTGGTCAGAGGACTCCCAAATCTGAAATACAAATCAGATGCTCTTTGTGAAGCATGTCAGAAGGGCAAGTTCTCCAGACCTGCATTCAAGTCTAAGAATGTTGTTTCTATCTCAAGGCCGTTAGAACTCTTGCACATTGATCTGTTTGGCCCAGTCAAAACAGCATCTGTCAAAGGGAAGAAATATGGATTAGTCATCGTTGATGATTATAGCCGCTGGACATGGGTAAAGTTCTTGAAACACAAGGATGAGTGCAATCTGAGAAAGAGTGCAAAATCATAAAGGTCAGAAGTGATCATGGTGGTGAATTTGAGAACAAATTCTTTGAGGAGTTCTTCAAAGAAAATGGTATTGCCCATGATTTCTCTTGTCCTAGAACTCCACAACAAAATGGAGTTGTAGAACGAAAGAATAGGACTCTACAAGAAATGGCCAAAACCATGATCAACGAAACCAATATGGCTAAGCACTTCTGGGCAGAAGCAATAAACACTGCATGTTATATTCAGAATAGAATCTCTATAAGACCCATTCTAAATAAGACTCCTTATGAATTGTGGAAGAACAGAAAGCCCAACATTTCATATTTTCATCCTTTTGGATGTGTCTGTTTTATTCTGAACACTAAAGATCATCTTGGTAAGTTTGATTCTAAGGCACAAAAGTGTTTCCTTCTTGGATATTCTGAACACTCTAAAGGCTACAGAGTATACAATACTGAAACATTGATTGTAGAAGAATCAATCAATATCAGGTTTGATGATAAGCTTGGTCTTGAAAAGCCAAAGCAGTTTGAGAATTTTGCAGATTTTGATATTGATATCTCAGAAGCAGTAGAACCAAGAAGCAATGCTGCAGAAGCTGGCAGTCTCAGAAGCAATGGATCAGAAGATCAAGTTGCTGCATCTTTAGAGAATCTCAGGATTTCTGAAGAGCCAACAATCAGAAGATCACCTAGACTTGCTTCAGCTCATTCAGAAGATGTGATCCTTGGAAAGAAAGACGATCCCATCAGAACAAGGGCATTCCCTAAGAACAATGCCGAATGTCAATTAGGTCTTGTTTCCTTGATCGAGCCAACTTCTGTTGATCAAGCTCTAGAAGATCCAGACTGGATAATTTCCATGCAAGAAGAACTCAATCAGTTTACAAGGAATGATGTATGGGACTTGGTTCCTAGACCAAAAGGATTTAACATCATTGGCACTAAGTGGGTATTCAGAAACAAGCTAAGCGAGAAGGGAGAAGTGGTAAGAAACAAAGCCAGACTGGTTGCTCAAGGTTATAGTCAGCAAGAAGGGATTGACTACACATAAACCTTTGCACCAGTGGCCAGGTTAGAATCTATTCGTCTATTAATTTCTTTTGCCACTCAACACAACATCACTCTTTATCAGATGGATGTTAAGAGTGCCTTCTTAAATGGTTACATAGATGAAGAAGTTTATGTCCATCAACCTCCTGGTTTTGAAGACTCCATGTCTCCAAATCATGTTTTTAAATTAAAGAAATCATTATACGGATTGAAACAAGCTCCTAGAGCTTGGTATGAACGTTTGAGTTCTTTCCTTCTGGAAAGTGGTTTCACTAGAGGAAAAGTGGACACTACTCTCTTCTGTAAAACATTTAAAAAGGATATTTTAATTTGTCAAATATATGTTGATGATATTATCTTTGGAACATCTAATGCTACACTTGGAAAGGAGTTTGCTGAGTCTATGCAGGCTGAGTTTGAGATGAGCATGATGGGTGAACTCAAGTATTTCCTTGGGATTCAAATCAATCAAACATCAGAAGGAACCTATGTTCATCAAACGAAGTATGTGAAAGAACTTCTGAAGAAGTTTAATCTTTCTGAAAGCAAAGAAGCCAAAACTCCTATGCATCCAACATGTGTCCTAGGTAAGGATGAGGTAAGTAAGAAGGTAGATTAGAAGTTGTACAGAGGTATGATTGGATCTCTTCTATACCTAACTGCTTCTAGACCTGACATTCTCTTCAGTGTTTGTTTGTGTGCTAGATTCCAATCAGATCCGAGAGAATCTCATTTAACTGCGGTTAAGAGAATTCTGAGGTATCTGAAAGGTTCTACTAATGTTGGTTTAGTTTACAAAAGATCCAAAGATTACAACTTAGTAGGATTCTGTGATGCTGACTATGCTGGAGATAGAATAGAAAGGAAGAGTACTTCTGGAAGTTGTCAATTTCTTGGAAGTCACCTGATCTCATGGTACAGCAAGAAGCAAGCTACTATTGCCCTCTCAACAACAGAAGCAGAATATGTTGCTGCTGCTGGATGTAGCACACAAATGCTCTGGATGAGAAGTCAGCTAGAAGATTATCAGATATATGAGAGTAACATTCCTATTTTCTGTGATAATACTTCTGCTATATGTTTATCTAAGAATCCTATCTTACATTCAAAAGCTAAACATATTGAGATTAAACATCATTTCATAAGGGACTATGTTCAGAAGGGTGTTATATCTTTAAACTTTGTGGATACAGACCATCAATGGGCTGATATCTTTACAAAACCCCTGGCTGAAGATAGGTTTAAGTTCATTCTGAAGAATATCAGTATGGATGTATGCCCAGAATGAGAAGATGAGAAAATCTTATGTATGGCTATCTTCTGAAATGAGATTGGATTAATGTTTTATAAGAAGTTCTGATCTTAAATCAATTAGAAGTAGTGACTCGTTTATTACTAACGTTTCATTGTCTAAGTTTATTCAGAATATCTTTTAAAGTAAATACAGCTGTATCTAGCTTTCCAGATGGTAACACGTGTCTATCCTATTTGGACAAGCATGCTGCAGTTGAGGAGGCGCCTTTCATAGGTAACTGTTCTATCACTTCATTTGTCATAGTTTCTCTCTCCTCTTGTCACGTAACATTAAATGCCATTCATCATTTCTTTTATTTTCTTTTTCGTTTTTATATCCGTCAAACGTTTCCCTTCCCTATAACGTTTCCTTCCCCACATTCCCTTTATTTATTTCTCCATTTCTTTGCATTCTTCAATCAATCTTTGCGCTCTCTCTCTCTCTCCTTCTCTCACTTTTCTATGAATATCTTTTGCGTAAACCCTAGTTCATTCTTCATCGATCTAGCGTTCATCATGAATCCTTCGCCTAGTTCCCTTCATCAAAACTTTAAACCAGTTGAAGAAACTAAGTCTCAAAAGTGGCTGATCTATTTGAATAGAACGGATGGAAGGGTTAATAGGTTACAGGATGAGAAACATATCTCGGGATGGCATTCCAAGTTTTTCTCAAGTCAGATCTCTTCTTTGATGCTGTTATCAACATTTGTCCAAAGGAAGAAGACTTTCTTGAGATATTGGATGAAGTTAGGTTCCATAAGGACTTAACTTCTATGTTAAGGGAAAGCCCATCTGAGAATACTCTCTCTCCTGGTGAACTGTTTCAGTTCCTCCCTTGTATTCATTTACTTCTTTCTCTGGGAGCTGCTCAGGCATGCAAAGTTTCAAGATTTGATGGCCAAGCAAGAGCAAGAACAACGCTGGGATTCATGATACGCTGGCTTAGATTAGGACTAGGCTAGGGTTGTAGTCTTTGTGTCCTTGTAGTTTTCCTTGCTTGTTGCACTTGTGTATCAGCATACATCTTTTGTAATCCTGTTTGGTTAATCAATGAAAAGCTTATTCTGCATAACTCTTGTACTTCTGCTTTTTATCAATGATTATTTGTTTTCTTTCCATTTGTCCTGTGCTTACATCTGAATCTTTTACATTCTTTTTGATGTTATGACAAAAAGGGGGAGAAATAGTGATAAATGATTTGATTTATATTAGCAGTTGCTGGGAAGAAAGCCCCCACATTACTAACAGAAGCTGCAAGCTTCATATGTTTCTAAGTTGTTTTGCAGGATTGAAAGCTCAACATTAGAAGCAAAATCATGAGGAATCGCAAATTCTGTAAAAGGAATATGCTCTTGGATTCTTGAAGCAAGCTGAGTGCTATGAAGCTTCAGAATCAGAAGCAAGAAGGAAGAATGTTCAGATATTCTGATGATAGAATATGTTCTGATACATTCTATTTGGCTTATATGGCTCTGATACATATTATGTGTTCTGAAACATATTTTATGTTCTGATTCATTCATGCTGACTTTTGTCGTTTAGTTTTGTTCTATAACATTTCAGGATGTAGAGATGCTCTGATGATGCTCTGGTACATTCAACAATGTTCTGATACAATCTATTATGAAGTGATGTAAGAAGAAATTCAAGCTCTGAAGCTGTCCGCTGGAAGCAGAAATCAGAAGCTGTGAATGTTCTGAGGATCAAAGAAATTCAAGTTCTGAAGCTGTCCTATGGAAGCAGGAATCAGAAGCTGTGAATGTTCTGAGGATCAAAGAAATTCAAGTTCTGAAGCTGTCCTATGGAAGCAGGAATCAGAAGCTGTGAATGTTCTGAGGATCTAAAGAAATTCAATGTTCTGAAGCTGTCCTATGGAAGCAGAAATCAGAAGCAGTGAATGTTCTGAAATTCAAGCATATGTGAACGTCTCTACTGAAATACTCAAGGAAGTCTTTTATTTATAAAATTCTTCTAGTATTAATTTCGGGGGAGATTATTCATCTCAGGGGGAGATTGTTAATCTCAGGGGGAGACACATTCACATTATGTTTATATGCTTATGCTATAACTGTGTAATTGTCTTTTGTCGTCTGTTATTCTGATTGCAAATTCATATCATTTATATATGTTTTTGTCATCATCAAAAAGGGGAAGATTGTTAGAACAAGAATTGTTCTGATCAATAATCTTAGTTTTGATGATAACAATGTATATGAATTTTGCTCTAGATAATGTGGTACTCTAATCCTATGCAATTTCCTATTCAGGAAATATATAAAGAGTATGCACAAATCAATGCTAAGAAGCTTTGACTCAGAAGGTTCAGTATGCAACTTCAGCACATGGTCTGGTAAGACATCAGAAGATGGTCAAGCAGAATCAGAACATGGTCTTTTAGAAGCATCAGAAGAACTTGAGTTCAGAAGCAGAAGCACTGAAGTCTTGGAATCACGCTCATAAGCATATCAAGATCAGAAGATCAGAAGATGCTCTGCACCAAGCTGTTTGTACTCTAATGATTTTCAACGTAGTATTTACAAAGAACAAATCAGAATCAAGTACTAGATGGCAGGCTACGCTGACTGACAAAAGGAACGTTAGAAGCTATTAAAGGCAATGTCAGTAGTCACAGCAAAAGCAAGGCTCGAGGTAGTTGACAAAACAGTGAAACATTAAATGCAATGCTGTACGGAATACGCAAAGCATTAAATGCTCCCAACGGTCATCTTCTCAAACGCCTATATAAATGAAGTTCTGATGAGAAGCAAGGTTATGAATCCTGAACGAACTTATTCTGAAAAACTTGCTGAAACGCTGTTCAACTCAAAAGCTCCGAAACTTCATCTTCAACCTCACTACATTACTGTTGTAATACTTTAGTGAGTTTAAGCTTAAATCTGTAAGAGAAATATCACAGTTTGTGATTATCGCTTTTAAGAAGCAATTGTAATACTCTTAGAATTGATTACATTAATTTATAAGTAACTAGAGTGATCAAGTGTTGATCAGGATACTCTAGGAAGTCTTAGCTTGTGTCTAAGCAGTTGTAGTTAGAGTGATCACGTGGTGGTCAGGATACTCTAAGAAAGTCTTAGCTTGTGTCTAAGCATTTGTTCCTAGAGTGATCAGGTTGTGATCAGAAGACTCTAGAAGACTTAGAAGTTGTCTAAGTGGAAAACCATTGTAATCTTGTGTGATTAGTGGATTAAATCCTCAGTTGAGGTAAATCACCTTGTATAGGGTGGACTGGAGTAGTTTAGTTAACAACGAACCAGGATAAAAATACTTGTGCAAATTATTTTTATCTTACGAGTTTTTGAAACTACACTTATTCAAACCCCCCCTTTCTAAGTGTTTTTCTATCCTTCATGAAGTGCCACTACAACATCACAAAATAAATGAAACAAAATTGACACAGTGAGAAAGATGGGGCGCCCATCTCATTGTGTGAGGCGTCCGCCTCTAGGTCATATAGGGTCCACCCCTTCCTTATTTTCAATGGGACGACCGTCCCCCTATTGTATCCTGTTCATTTTTTTTAATTTCCTGCAATTCGGTCATGTTTCCTCTCGTTTCTCATATTAATTCTTATCTTACCAAATCAATATTGCGGTCAACCAAAAATTACAACTTAGCTCGTCAATTATCTCAACCGATTACATTAGTTTTCAGCAACCTAAAATCTCGCCGAATCAACCCACAACAACATATTGAATCAACTATAGATTTTTATCGATCACAACCAGAACAATTAACAATTCATCCATTATGCTACTAAAACAAAAACACGGCAGAAAAATTATACAACCCGATCCCACATACCAATCATCATAGTCCCGGTTATAAAATTCGAACCCCACCCTTACCTGAATTTAACAGCAGTTTGAATTCTCATCGAGTGCAAGCCTTTGACTCTTTGCCTCATCCCAACGATCAATTCTTCCTCTGCCAAAACTCTCGTTCCTCTTTGTCTGCAACTTTGTTTTACGATCAATTCTCCCAAAAGACAAAACCTTATTTTCCACAGAAACCTAATTCTCTTCTATTTTTCCTTTAACCAAATAATAATAATAATATTATTATTATTAACTTCTACTCTTATTGGGCTTCACCTCTCTACACCTCCTTATTACTACTACCATCACAATAAAAAACCCAACCAACAAACTCATCTTATTCCAATAGTATAATTATATTATTTTCCACAACTTAATCAACTAATTACTAAAAAAACCCACACAACAACTTAAACCGGCATAATAATCCAATAAATAAATAATATTATTCTTAATATTATTCCTCCGATTTAAACCGACTAAAATCTAACTTTACTTAATAATTCAAATACGCCTCTTAAAATAATACCGACAAATCCAATTACTCTGATTAATTCTCAAACTTCGTCTAAATCCAATAATAAATCCTTAATTAATTTAATTAAATAATTAATTAAATTTGGGGCGTTACATATGGTGCCTAGAGCTAGGTCACAGGAGGTGTATCACCAGTCGAGACGTAGTTTTCAATGAAGCTGAAATGGCTTTCAAGAAAACTGATGATGATGGTCGAAGTGCAGAAGAGCTGGAACAGGTAGAGATTCCTGTTGAGGTGGAGCATGTTGATGCTGAATTGCATATCCCTGATGAAGTCGAAGAAGAAGCAGAAGATGCTGAGGAAGTTGAGGAAACTAATGATGACTACCTATTGTCGAGAGATAGGTCAAGAAGAGTCATCAAGGCACCTCAGAGACTTGGGTATGCAGATCTTATAGCTTATGCCTTAATCTCTGCAAGTGAGGTTCTAGACGAAGAACCTAGAGACTACAAGGAAGTTATGAGGAGTCGAAATAAGACTGAATGGATGAAGGCCATGGATGATGAGATGAAATATCTTCATGATAATCTTACTTGGGAACTGATCAAGAAACATGCTGGGGCAAGGTTAGTCAGCTGTAAATGGATTTTCAAAGTTAAGGAAGGAATTGAAGGAGTGACGTCGAAAACATACAACGCAAGGTTAGTTGCAAGGGATTTCACTCAGAAAGAAGGTGTCGACTTCAATGATGTGTTTTCTCCTGTTGTGAAGCATAGGTCCATTCGAATGTTGCTTGCCATGGTGGCACAGTTCGATCTTGAACTGGAACAGATGGATGTGAAGATTGCGTTCTTGTATGGTGATCTAGATGAAACGATCCTGATGAGGCAACCTGAAGGGTATGTCGAAAAGGGGAAGGAAGATTATGTGTGCAAGTTAAAGAGATCTTTGTATGGGCTGAAACAATCTCCTCGATAGTGGAATAGGAGATTCGACAAGTTCATGGCACGCATAAGTTTCATTAGAAGTCAGTTCGACCACTGCGTTTACTTCAGATTTTGACCTGGTAATTCATTTTTTATTTTGTTGCTTTATGTGGATGATATTCTCATAGCGAGCAACAATGTTGAAGATGTGACGAGGGTGAAGGCTGAACTCAATAAGGAGTTTGATATGAAAGATCTGGGAGCTGCTTCCAGGATTCTTGGAATTGACATTCGAAGAGAAAGAAAGAAGTCGAAGTTATGCTTATCTCAAGAGGCATATCTACGAAAGATTCTCGAAAGGTTTGGTATGTCGAATTCGAATCCAATTGTGACTCCGAAAAACCCTCAATTCAAGCTAAGTATTGATCAGTGTCCCAGTACAGATGTTGAAAGAGCCTATATAAATAGCATCCCATATGCTAATATAGTTGGTTCTTTGATGTATGATATGGTCTGTACTAGACCCGATATAGCATATGCAGTAAGTCTTATAAGCAGGTACATGGCGAATCCTGGAAAGGCTCACTGGCAAGCATTGAAGTGGATTTTAAGGTACGTAAATGGGTCTCTGAACAGGGTCCTAATTTATGGTAGAGCCTTGGGTGAAGATAGTAAAGCAATAATAGAAGGATATGTCGACGCTGATTATGCAGGTTGTATGGATTCCAGAAAATCTATTTCTGGATATGTTTTCACTATGTTTGGCACTGCAATTAGTTGGAAAGCAACACTTCAGAAGGTTGTTGCTCTATCAACCACTGAAGCGGAGTATATTGCCCTAACTGAAGCTGTGAAAGAAGCATTGTGGCTTGAAGGTTTTGCGAAGGAGCTGAAACTTCAAGGTCGAGGTATCACTGTTAAATGTGATAGTCAAAGTGCAATACACTTGTCAAAGAATTCAGCCTATCATGAGCAAACTAAGCACATTGATGTGAGGCTGCATTTTGTCAGAGGAGTAATCGAGCGTGGAGAAGTCCAAGTCTGAAGGTTTCGACTGAAGACAATGCTGCTGATATGATCACCAAGACATTGCCGAGTTGCAAGTTTTTCCACTGTATGCAGTTGATAAAGCTGCATGAAGAAAGCTAGTTTGTTTCTTGACGTTGTAGAGTTAGGTCCAAGGTGGAGATTTGTGAGATATTGGATCGAACTCTAGTATTGTCGAAGGGTAGCTTCTTGGTTCGACAATTCGATAGAGTTAAGCATGAAGTCGAAGGATTGTTCACATGCTGGTGTCGAAGTGTGCATGCTGTAGTCGAAGATGGGTCTAGCATGCAGATGTCGAAGATGCTAGGGTTGTTAGCATGTTAAATTAGATTTTAGTGTTTAAACCCTAAATTGTTAAGTTAGCTTGTTTATTAAGTTGGCTTGTGTAATGGGCCTTGCTGAAAAAGCCCATTAGTTAGTATGTTAGGTTTTATTATAAATAGCATACTAGTCTCTCATCATTGCTAAGCTGCAAATCCTAATTTAGGGTGAGAGAGGTTATTTGTTATTCTTGTAAACTTGTAATCTTGTTTTAATAGAAAGTAAAAGAATAGCAGTTATAACCAATTCTTGTGTTCCTCTTCTTCCTTGTCCTTTATTCTTCCTTGTTTTATACTTTGTTCTTGGCATTGAATTCACAACATAATGGTGCGGTGAGCATGGAGAAGATGCCTTCAACAGGTCTTAGGTAATAGGTAGATTGATGTATGGTTTGATTCAATTAGACATTGGGATTGTTAGGTTAGGGTGTTCTAGGTGGAATCGCAGGGTCTGTCGCAGACCTGAGAATTGCAAAATCGCAGGTCCGCTGAGCGGAGGGGGTCCGCTGAGCAGAGGTCCCAACGTAGTTCGCTTCTGTTGGACGTCGCTAGAGATCCGCTAAGCGGAGGTCTGAAGGATTCGCTTTTGCCTCGCATCGCTGAGCGAACCTTGCTGTGTGTGAATTTTTCTAAAACTTTAAAATGACGTATCTTTTGATCCGTGAATCATTTCTTAGTGTCGTTTTGGGCGTTGTGCAAGTAATTGAATGTTTATATGATGGATGATGAATATGGGCAGTGGCCGACTTTATTTCTTTAAAACACGATTTAATTACTTGATGAGAATTGAACATTGTGTGCATATGAGATAGGTGTGACAATGTGTTTGATGTGATGATGAATTGGTTGTGATTGTTATTATGATTGTGATGAATGCATGACTATTTGAATGATGTTGAAAACATGTACATACTTATTGGTGATGTGGTGTTGAGATGAGTTGTTCATCGTGATTCGGTGATGTTTATAAGTATGTTATGTGTGTTTCATTCATTCATATGCATTTGATGATGGATCCCGTTGATGAGTGGATCGTTGGTGGCTAATTCCCATTGTGCGGAGATTAGTAAGCAGCCATCGTGTGCCCATGAGGGTGTGAGCGATGAGGTTAATCGTGTGCCCATGTGGGGTGTGAGCGATTGAAGGGCAGTATCGTAGAGAGAAGTCCTGTGAATGTGATTCACGAATTTTGGTACCACATGCATAGTGTTAGTTGTGTCATATGCATATTGTCATAACATGATTGTATGGATTTGTGTGTTTTGTGTTGTAATCTATTATTGTGTGATTTGATGAATAATAGATGTGAATCTGAATGTGTATAATTGGGTGAACGGTATATTATGATGCTTGTTGCTTATGAATTGCATAATATTTACTAATTGAGAATGAGACTCATCCTTACATGTTGTCATTTTCAGATTGAGGAGTAGCGGCATTAGTGCTCGGTGAGGATGACTCGTAGAGTTTATCTGTTTATGTTAGGTCGTGTCGGTCATGCTCTGATCTTGTAACATTGGGGGACGATAGTTATAGAGTTTTATGAGATTACTCTATTTTATTTGGTGTTGGATTATATTTCCATTTGGTTATATTGATGATGTTTCTTATGCCGCTGTGATAAACATGATTGTGTTTTTGGTAAATCGTTTCCTAATGAAGCATGACTTGACCATGCCGCTGTGATCAACATTTATCTATTATCGCAAAAAATATTAATAATCGATCATTTAATTATTATTCCCAAAAATATTTAATTATTTCACGGGCCACTATCAACTCAATATTTAATTTTTTTTAATCGATCATTACACATTTTCTCTATCTTAATTAAAATTTCAAATTTATATCACATTTTTTCACACTTTCTTACTTTCATTTTAATTTTTTTCTCTATTTATTTATTTATTTATTTATTTATTATCTCACGGGTCACTATCAACATAATGTCTATTTTATTTTAATCAATCATTGTCTTTATTTGAGAGATAATATCTTTATTTTTATTTTTTTCTCCATCTCACGATTTTTTATCATTATTTAATACAATTAAATTTCCATGATTATTGTTTATTTTACATTTGTTTTTAAATATATTTTATATCGCATCAAATTATTTTTTTATTTCACGGGTCATTATCAACATAGTAGCTATTTTATTTTAATCAACAATTACTATTAATTGAGAGATAATTTTTATTTTTAAATGTTAATATTTCATTTTTATTATCTCCATCTTATAGTATTTTTTTATATGATTATTTAATATAATTGAATTTATATGATCATTTTTCATTTATAATTAAACCATAGTGATCTATATCATTTTCTTTTAATTGTTGTTGGACCGTCAATTATTAAATTACCTGACCCAATTTTGCTATTGTGTTCTTAACCTATCTTAAACATTTTTTTGTGGATCATTGTTTTCTATATAATTATTGTTAAATTTACAATTAAGTAAATTATTTCATATTTTTCATTTATATTTAAAATTTTACATTTGCATTTGTTAAAATTTTATTTTTTCTCCAACTCACATGTCCTTTTTTATATGGTTCTTTATTACACACAAAATTAGCACATGAATAAGATAATAATGTTTAATCTTAAGGGCCAATTTCAATACAATGCCTATTTTATTTTAAATTAAACAATAATGACTTTTATTTGAAAACTAAAGTATTTATTTTCAAATTTCAAAACGATTCCTATGGATATTAGGTTTTCAAAGAATTGAGAGTATAACAGAGCAATCAATAAAACTCTAACTCTATTCAAATAAAACAATTCCTTTTAATTATGCATATTGCTTATAATTCCTTTTATTTATATTATTCCTATAATTACAAAAATACTACACCAGAAAAAAATCACCCGTGCGGAAGCACGGGTCTCTGACTAGTGTTGCTTATGAATTGCATAATATTTACTAATTGAGAATGAGACTCATCCTTACATGTTGTCATTTTCAGATTGAGGAGTAGCGGCATTAGTGCTCGGTGAGGATGACTCGTAGAGTTTATCTGTTTATGTTAGGTCGTGTCGATCATGCTCTGATCTTGTAACATTGGGGGACGATAGTTATAGAGTTTTATGAGATTACTCTATTTTATTTGGTGTTGGATTATATTTCCATTTGGTTATATTGATGATGTTTCTTATGCCGCTGTGATAAACATGATTGTGTTTTTGGTAAATCGTTTCCTAATGAAGCATGACTTGACCATGGTTGGTTTATTTATTTTAAATAATTGTGGCACCCTTGTGTTTATGTTTTTACTCTGATATATTTATTTAAATTTCCGCGGGGTTTAGAAGGGTGTTACAATAGTGGTATCACAGCATAGTCGGTCATGTGACCAGAGTCTTGTTGTTAATTTTTCCTTTCGGTATGCGTCTGTGTGAAACACTATCAGTACTCAGTGTGTTCTAACTGTTTGCCTGCAGAAGTGGGATTGAAACTAGTGGGGGAGAAGTTATGCTTCTCGGATATGTCTCAGATGCAAGATGTTAGCGTGATGCGGAGGGCAGCAGTACAAGAGCATGGAGTTATTGTTTTCTAAAGTGAAGGTGACATGGGCTGTAGACAGTGGTTGTTATTTCAGTTGGAGGTCCTCGGAGTAGATGATGGTTATTTCTGGAAAATGGAATTTTAAAGTTGTGATGCTTCAAGTGCTACTGATGGACTGTGATGTTGTCGTGTGAGTAGCCCTATGTGAAAGGTCGCTGTTGAAGCGGTGATTAAAGAAAGTATTGTCGTAGACCTTGCTGTAGGATTACTAGTAGGTAATTGAGATGATGGTAGAGGTTATCGATGTTGTTGAGAACATTTTGATGCGCGAGTAATGCGAAGAGACGAGTATGATCTCAAGGATAAGAAGGTTAATGATGGCGTACATGAATTTGGTTTCGTGATGTTGCAGAAGACGAACTTCGGCGATGGAATGTGTTGCTCAAGTTATAAGAATGTTTGGAAGCGAAGAGATATGATAAGGAGCTGCATAGAATGTGATTGATTTGAAGAGGATGAGTTTCGGAGTGGAATTTCCGCAAGCAAAACGCAGGAAAGTTGCTAAATCGTTTTGAAACTTCGAAAATTCATAACTGGAGTTATGGATATCCAATTTGAGTTCCATTTGAAGTGACGGAAAGATAACGAGATGAACTTTATTATAAAAATGGTTGCAGCAGCTGTAACATATTTCATCGTGATAGGATGATGTTGGAAAGAGGTGAAGTTGCGGTTACGCTTGCTCTTAGAACTAGACTTGTTTGTTGGTACTGCACGGGATATCAGTGTCAGAGTTGGACGAAGTGAAGGATAATTAAAAGGGTTGGTTGAGAAGCAATTTTAGGAATTGAATGTGCTATTCGAGAAGTTTTGGAGATATTGTATAGAGTGTCGCTGCATGATGTCGATGTTGCATTTCGGACGATGTTGGAAAATTCATATCTTGAGTTCCGAGTGTCGAATTGATGAGCCGTTTGAACATACGAGGAGGAGAAATTATGTTCTACCGTATGAGAGAGTAATAAATACAGTAGAGTGATCCTATGAGGAGAGATTCTGAGGTCGGTTAAGGAAGCGTGAAATTGTTGGATAGGGATGCCTATTACCGCGATTGCTTTAACCGAAGTTGAGTTGAACATGTTGTGATGAATAAGTGGGGAGATGTTCGGTAATAAAGATGATTTGAGTGCCGATGGATCTTAGTGAGGATTGAATTAGTAGTAAAGGTGAATTAAACTTTAGAATGGTTGAAGTCGTATTTGTGATGCGTCACTGATGGGTTTGAGTGGTGTATTGATGCAAAGTCATCAAGTAGTAGCTTATGCGTCGAGACAACTCAAAGTGCATGAAAGGAATTATCCGACTCATGATTTAGAGTTGGCAGCCATGGTTTTGTTTTGAATTTGCGGTGACATTATTTTTCTGGTTCGAGATTCGAAGTGTTTAGTGATCATAAGGGTCTGAAGTACCTCTTTGATCAGAAAGGGCTTAATATGAGGCAGCCAAGATGGTTAGAGTATATTTTTTTAAGGATTATGATTTTGGTTTGAATTACCATCCTGGTAAGGAAAATGTTGTGCTAATGGTGCGAGAATTGGATTTGATTGAACAATTCTGAGATTTGAGTTGGTATGCAAAGGTATTCCTAATAGTGTTAGATTGGGTATGCTAAAGCTGACTAGTGGTATTCTAGACGAGATTAGAGGAGGTCAGACAACTGATGTTGAGTTGATCGATAAGGTGACTTTAATTACAGAGGTAAAGGCGGTGAATTCAGAATCGACGAGCATAGTATAATGTGGTTTGGTGATCGGGTTTGTGTTCCTGATGTTTTTGGAGCTTTGAAAGAATATTCTAGAAGAAGGTACCGCAATGGATTATTGGACTATGACGATGTTAATGAGTTAAGTGCAAACTCAGAAAGGACACTATTATGTAGTAACGACAGTGTGGACCTCCGATTTTTTTAATCCCGGGCCATACCTCTGTTCTGTAGAGATACGTGAACTGACTCTTTTTTGTCGCTTAATGCTTTCGCATTTTTTTGAAAATTCACAGAGTCGCCACCGACCTTTTATTTTATCCAATTAAGGAAAGGTTTATAAAAGAAACAGAAAAAAGACCTTTAAGAAATTCTGGGTAAGGGGGTAGGTTATACAAAGGGAAGGTGTTAGCACCCTTTGTATCCATGGTTATCCATGGGCTCTTAAGTTTGCTTAGCTCACTTGTTTTTCGATCACTTTTCAATTGCTCTGAAATTGCTCATATGTGGTTTCAAATACCTTTGTAATTTGAATTTTGTAATGATCCGTGTGTGGATGTATACAAAATGCTTGTTTATCTTTCGAAAGATGTTTTGAAAAGAACGTTAACTTTGTAATAACCCGTGTTTGGATGTATACAAAGTATTGTCTTTTTTTGAAAGTTTTGAAAAATCAACAGTGTATGAGAATTTTGTTTGTTTTGATTTGAGCAAGCAAACTAGGAGGTCTACCCTGAGTTGTAAGGTCTTTATCCTATTTCCTTTAAAAATCTATCCTTTCACCGGATATAAAAGCAAGGTTCGATTTTGTACTCAAAACAGTGGAATTTTGACTTTGATCTTGAAAGGAATGAGAAGGGATTACCTTAAGAGGTGCAAGTGTGATTGTGATTGGATTCAGATATTTATCTTTGAAGTTAGTGATCTAACGGTTCAATTTTATCTTTGACATACACGCAGTTTATATGTGCTGGAAATTAAAATGCGGAAATGTAAAGTGCGGAAAGTAAATCTACGCTATTACATCGATTGTGCAGGAAATGTAAACTAGCCTATTTACATGAATTTGACATCCTATACATTTATCTAGGAATTTTAAATTGCAAGAAAAATAAAAGGCATGTTTTTTAGATTTTTTATGATTGGTTTTAATTATAATTAATGCATGATTAATTAAATTAAAATGAAGAAAAAAGATGAAAATAGATTTAAACCTAGAAATTAAGTTTAAAATATGTACAAAATATTTGTTAATTAATTTTAAAACAAAACTAATTTTTTTGGAATTTTTGAAATTGATTTAAGTTAATTAAAACATAATTATGTAAATAATTATACAAATAATTAAAACTTAAAGATAAAATTATTCAAAATATGTACAAAATTAGTTTATAATATATAAACAATATTTAACATAAAGAACAATTTTTTTTTATGATTTTTTGATTGGTTAGAATAATTAAAAAGCCAATATATAAATATATACTAATTAATTATGCAAAATATTGAAATTATGAAGAAAAATAATAATTTTTATTTCAGAAAATAGTATATTATTTTAGAAGTCTAAAAATATTTTTTGTGTATTTTTTTGGATTTTTAAAACTATTTTTAATTAATTTAACAAAGAAATTAAAACAAAATAGAAAATAAAATAGAAAATAAAAGGATACTGATCCTGTATGGAAATTAAATGAGGGAGTATGATATGCGTGCGTGTTCTGAGGCGTTGGATGAGTTGATGGATGGATCAGAAGGCCCAGATGGTGAGGGACCATAGCACGTGGAACACCTGCAAAACACTGAATTCCAAGTCAGTTTAAAAAAAAACACGCGCGCGCCTCCCAGCGAATCAGAGGGCGCCACGCATCATCTTCAACCTTCAGATGGGTTTTTACACCGTTCATTTGCAGGTGGTGTAAAAAACCCAATCTTTTACACCTGGTAATAATAGCGAATACAAGCAAACGTGAGTATAAATTTAGCGCGATGGTATGGTTGAGTTCGTATTGTTCATGCGAACTCAATGGTACTATTCAGAACCTGTAATTTTGCCTAATTTAGAAAACCCTAATTTTGGGATGAAGAACCCTAAAATGGTGGTTTCGTGTATACGCATCTAAAACTTAATTAAAGCTCCAGAAATGATCTACACCTCAAACCAAACTCAATAGTATGTCTACATCTTGTTAAACATGTGTGAATAGCCAGATACGAATTGATTTTAGTTTGAACAATTTTTGACCTGTGTAGCTCGATTCAGTGAGCTTCAAGGCTTGTAATTGATTGAGATAGTTTCAGTGATGTTCAAGGAAGGTGTATGAATGCTTAGTTTGTATTGAAATGAGCAGAAATTACAAATTCGAATTTGAGTTTTCTTTGAATTTTTTTCAAGTGATTACAAAGGTGTTATGCTTAGCTTTGCTTCTGAACTTGTCCCTCTCTTGTTGCTGAACTAAGATAGCTTATTTATAAGCCATGTGTGCTTAGAATTGAAGCTAATATGTAGCTAGTTGCCTTTGTTGAAATCTTGCATTCTTTAATATTAAAAAAGCTTGAATTCTTGACCAAGTCACCTTGCCTTCAATGCACCTGCCTTGCCCTTTACTTCTCTGCAGAAAGATGAAGATTCTTTGGGGTGAGTCATGCTTGATTTGTAAGCTACCATTTATCCATGCATTTTCCTTTTAATTTTAATCTTAAAGTAAGATAAAATCATGCAAAAATGGATAAAAAAAGGTATGGGCTTAGTCTTGGTCGTGGGAGGCCCATAGTAACATGGAAATGATGTTTGAATGCTGAAAACTTGGCCCCATTTGGAAAAAATGCCATTTTGAACAATGTTGATTTCATGTATTTTCCCAAAATTTAGCCAACTTCAACAAGGTGTAAATCCTTCAATTTTTGTCATATGAAGGAGATCTTGCACTTTTTGGAAACCTCAAAGAGTCCTCTAACCAATGCCTTTGGTCTCATGTCAAAATGATTTTTGAAGCTCCTTGTGTGTCCTTTTGAAAAAAGTGTCTTTTTGTTGACTTTGAAAATGACCTGTAATGTCTTTGATCATATTTTTCAAATGGTGAATCCAATGACCATGGGATCAATGGCATTTGAAAGATAATTGAATTTCCTTCAAAACAAGCTTTGGTTTGAATTTTTTGGATGAAGGATGAGAGAGTTATGATCAGTCAAAGTTGAGTTGACTTTTCAAGCAAAAACCCTAATTTTGAATCTTAGGGTTTTGTTGATTTTTGATCTTTCCTTGATGAATTATGATCATCCAATGATCAAATGATGAATCCTTTGACAAAATATGGACTTTGACAAAAAATTTCATTTTTGACTGTCTGTTGACTTTTTTGGTCAAACGGGTCGTCTGTTGACTGTTTGAGCTGCTGACGGTGCGTCTGAGTGAATTGAAGTTTGAAAATTTGTATGATGGTACTTTGAGATATATGGATGTGTATGAAATCCATTTGAGCTCTCAAAAACTTGTTGCTCCTGTAAAAACAAGAAAAACCCTAGTCAGGGACTGTTTATGTAGGAGACAGTTAAGCGTACCTGATTTTTGCGCAGTGTTGAGTCTCTGCTAATCGCGTGATATTCAGAAGACTTCTAGAACAAAAATCTTGGAATTTTGAATTGTGAAAGATTGATTTGATTGATGGTACAAAACATTGAGAATTGTACTGCCAGCAGTTTGGCTGTCGACTGACTGTCCAGGTATTGATGTAGCAGTTAGAGTGAAAAAATCAACAGTCAAAGTTAATTTTCTTTTTTTGTTGTTTTTTGTTTTTGTTTTATGTGAAAAATGAAAGTTTATTTACATGACTTGTTAAAAACACAGACATAATAAATAACTAATATTTACGGTATGCGGGCAAAATTACCGATAATAACCCTGAAAATCATTTAATGCACAGAAATAGGAATATTTGACTGGCAGAAAACACACAAAATATTATCTTAGTAATTAAGCAATATTATGACAAATAGTACAACATTTAATACTGACAGTACAAATATTACATACTATATTGAACAGTACGACGAATAAACGGTACATTTAAGAAATAAGAAATACTGCAAATTTTAAGAATGACGATTAATGACCCATGCTATGAACAATAACATGTAGATGATTGGGAGTGCAACCATTGCAGGTCCACACTCTTCAGGACTATGCAGGCAGAAGAAAGTCATGATCACCGTAGCAATGGTGATGACTGTAAGAAACAGTGTCTCTATCCACTTTGCCATTCTTGTCAGGGAAGAAGAAAAAATAGATATGAGATAGGAATTTGAAAGATGAGTTGGAATTTGATGTGAGATTTTATGGAAGAAAATGAGAGGTATTTATAGAATGGAAAGAAGGAAAGAGACGTTGGGGAATGATGTGATTCCGTACAAAAGGAAAATTTGAGTGGAAGTAAGATTTGAAAGAAAGTGTATGATAGTGTTGGAAAAAAGAGAGATTTGATTTTTGAAAAAGAGATTTGAAAAGATTTTTTGCAAATAATGGAATATAGTACAAAAATTAGTGGGAAACAAAAGATAATAATAATCTACTTGTTACCAGTACAGTCTGAGTTTCCTGATTCTGCGCCTGCAAAAAAAAGATTTAACTCTGTACCAATTGTGTCAGTACCATTTATCTGTAAATAAATAAATAGCATGTGTGAAGTAATAAACAGTATTTGGTGTTTGCGTAAGAATAAATTCAACTGCAAGCCAAATTACTGTATAAAAACTAAGTATTTCATATGTCAGGATATTTGTTGAAATAAAAATCCATGATTATATGAGACCCTTAATTTTCAGATTGGAGTTTTCTTGAAAAATATGTGGGCAAATTTTGGGGTATAACAGTTGCCCCTATTCAATCTTCTTAAACCTGAAGAGATTGTCTGAAATCTGAAGGTAGAAGATGATTGAATATTTAGATGCCCTGAAAATTTGCACTTACCTTGATCAGAAGAGATGTTGGAAGTTGCATTTGAATGTCGTCTGCGAAATGTTGTTGGCAGATTGAAACATTACCTGAGATGGGTTTTCAGATGCCACCTGGTAAATGGGTTGAGGGTTTGTTCATCAGAATGAATCCATTGATTATATCTTGATGAAGGATTTGAAAGTCTTTGTGTTGACTGTTTCGGAACCGTCCAAGGTTACCGCTTTAAGTCTTGGAAGATAATCGTTACGGAACTTGTCCAAAGTTTTTTAGATTTTGGAAGTTGATCATTGTGGAACCGTCTGAGGTATCGCTTTAGATCTGCAACGTTAGATCATTTTGGAACCGTCTGAGGTATCGCTTTAGATCTGCAATGTCAGATCGTTTTGGAACCGTCTGAGGTATTGCTTTAGATCTGTAATGCTAGATCGTTCTGGAACCGTCTGAGGTATCGCTTTAGATCTGCAATATTAGATCGTTCTGGAACCGTCTGAGGTATCAACTTTAGATCTTTGATGTTAGATCGTTCTGGAACCGTCTGAGGTATCAACTTTGATCTGTGATGTTAGATCGTTCTGGAACCGTCTGAGGTATCGCTTTAGATCTGCGATGCTAGATCGTTCTGGAACCGTCTGAGGTATCAACTTTAGATCTGCAATGTTAGATCGTTCTGGAACCGTCTGAGGTATCGCTTTAGATCTGCAACGTTAGATCGTTCTGGAACCGTCTGAGGTATCGCTTTAGATCTGTGATGCTTGTTTTTGAGTTGGTAAGTGATCAGAATGAATCTTCGGCTTGATTATATCTGAGAGAACCGTTCATGGAATTCAGGTGAACACGGCATGTGATTGAGAACATCTTTGTTGAAGATATCTGCCTACCTGAAAAATCAAGTTAGTGAT
This sequence comes from Vicia villosa, assembly GCF_029867415.1. NCBI lineage: Eukaryota > Viridiplantae > Streptophyta > Magnoliopsida > Fabales > Fabaceae > Vicia > Vicia villosa. Next base: position 34,890,975 of record NC_081184.1, on the reverse strand, counting down.
ATGCAATGTTTATGATGCATGTAAATGTGAGATATTCCCGGAGAAATATGCATGTTATGTTGTGCATGATGTATGATGTATGATGCATGATGTATGATGTATGATGTATGATGTATGATGTATGATGTATGATGTATGATGTATGATGTATGATGTATGATGTATGAATATGTGAATGTGATGTCAAGCTTCTAATTGGAAAAATAAATTCCCACTAGTCAGCTGGACATGAATGTATTGTGATCGTTGATGATCTTTTGTCTTGCTTGAGTACCCTCGTCTGGGGAAATTTTTTTGAGAACCCGGGTATCCCGTTGAAGGATCTTTGACTACTGCTTGGGGAACCAAAGGTAACTGGAAGTTCTGATGCCCTTTCAAATGGGAATGAGGAAGATGCATAATCCTCCGATGCACTATCTGACCAAGTCCGGGTGCGGGGATCACACCTTCTGAAGATAGTAATCTGGAACAAACCTGCTGGGGAATAAGACTTCTTTTGAAGAGAAAATCTTTTTGAGGAATTTGCTGAGAAATGCGTTTCTCTTGGTGATTTCCTTCTGATGGAATGATGTCCAGATGATCGGGACATTTCCTGAATGCCATTCCTGTTTTTCCTGGTAAACATCAATCATATTCAAATGTATATGTTCATTCAAAATTATCATTGGGATGCTTACGTATTTAAACAGAAGAAATGAAAATAGTGATTTTTGAAAGAGCTGCATTGAAAAGAGCCATGATAGGCGGGTTAGCACAGGGAGACAACAATCCTAGAAGTAGGAAACTGTCAGAAAGTTTTTGAAAAATATTTATGAAGATAAATAGCTATGTGAAAATGATCCAGTCAAGTTTCAACTCTGCTATTGCCAATCTGTCTTCGAGCATCTCATCCCTCACTTGTTGGAAGAAAGTGATTAGACTGATCGGTGTCTTTGAGGTGTTGAATCTTGATGGTGAGTAGGCAGCTGAACGGAACACAGTTGTATGCTTCATTCCCTAACTTTTGCCTAGGCCGCCCTTTCAGGTTTTCAGCCTACCGGGATAGTATTTGTTTAGTCTCTAATTTTTGCCTGGACCGCCCTTTCGGGTTTTCAATCCACCGAGACGCTCATTTTTGCCTAAGTTGCCCTTTCAGGTTTTCAACTTAGCGAGCTGTTTTTTTTTTTAAGAGAAGTATTTTTTGACTATGTCAGCATTCACAGGGTGTGGGAAATCCTCGCCATCCATGGTGGTAAGCAACATGGCGCCGCCGGAGAATATTTTCTTGATTATGAATGGTCCCTCGTAGGTGGGAGTCCATTTGCCTCTGGGATCACCTTGTGGTAAGATGATGCGTTTGATAACCAAGCCACCAGTTTGGTATGCTTGACTTTTGACTTTTTTGTTGAAGGCTTTGATCATACGCTTTTGGTATAGCTGACCATGACAAATAGCTGCGAGCCTTTTCTCATCAATCAAGTTTATCTGGTCCAACCGTGTTTGAATCCAATCGTCTTCGTCTAGATTGGCTTCTTTCATAATCCTTAGGGAAGGAATCTGAATTTCAATTGGAAGAACTGCCTCCATACCATAGACTAAGGAAAATGGAGTTGCCCCTGTCGAAGTACGCGCAGATGTGCGATAACCATGAAGAGCAAAAGGTAACATCTCATGCCAGTCTTTGTAGGTTACTGTCATTTTTTGTATGATTTTCTTGATGTTCTTGTTGGCAGCTTCTACCGCGCCGTTCATCTTTGGTCGATATGGAGAAGAATTATGATGTTTGATCTTGAACTGTGTGCAAAGTTCAGTAATCATTCTGTTGTTTAGATTTGTGCCATTGTCCGTGATAATCCGTTCAGGGATGCCATACCGACAAATGAGATTGTATTTGATGAACCGGGCCACCACATTCTTGGTAACAGAAGCAAATGAAGCTGCTTCTACCCACTTTGTGAAGTAGTCAATAGCGACCAGGATAAAGCGATGTCCGTTGGAGGCAGTAGGTTTGATTTCTCCAATCATATCAATACCCCACATTGCAAAAGGCCAAGGAGCCGTCAGGACGCTTAATGGAACTGGAGGTAAATGTACTTTGTCAGCATATATCTGGCATTTGTGACATGTTCGGGAGTGATGATGGCAGTCTGTTTCCATGGTAGACCAGTAATAACCTGCTCTAAGGATCTTTTTAGCCATTGTGTGTCCACTGGAATGAGTACCAAAGGCACCATTGTGTATTTCTTCCATGATCTGTTCTGCTTCCTTCTTGTTTACACAGCGAAGTAAAGTCGAGTCATGGTTGCGTTTGTATAGGGTTCCATTGCTTAGAAAGAATTTGGCAGCAAATCTCCTTAGAAACTTTCTGTCATTAATGGATGCCCCTTCAGGGTACTCCTGAGCTTCGAGATATCTTTTTACCTCATGGAACCATGGTTTTTCCTTGGTTCCTTCGGTATTGATCTCATTGCAATAGGATGGTTCATCTTGCCTGTAAATGGTGATCATAGGCGCCTCGTTGTCCCACCTGACTTTGAACATGGATGACATGGTAGCTAAAGCATCAGCTAGTTGATTTTCCTCGCGTGGGATGTGTTCGAAAGTGATTTCTTCGAAGTAA